>NC_086287.1:83314057-83614057 GCF_963924245.1 Chroicocephalus ridibundus | reverse complement strand
CTGTGAACGAGGTGAGGCTCTGGGATGGAGATGATGCTAGTGGGGGCGGCCCCCTTATCTCCAGGGGGGTGACACTGGAGCTGCCATGTCCCATGTCATCCCCCCCACCCTGGGACATCTTCCTTGTCTTCTCTAAGTGTGGCTGCTATGTCCTCTCCTACACCAGCAGCAGTGGCGACAATGATTTATCCTCCTACATCTATGACCTGGACTGGTGTGAGCTCAACGTCCAGAGCAAGCTCAAGCTGGTACCATATCCTTCCCCTGTGTGGTGGACCCTTCCCTCCTCCTCCTGGGAGCTCCCCCAGCGTTTGGGGTAGCTCAGTGGCCGTCCCCCTCCCACACTGTGTTCCTGCTCCTGCAGGTGTGGCAGGTTCCTCTTCCAGGATGAGGAGACCTACAGCAACCTGTATCTGACAGTCTGCGAGTGGCCCAGCGACTCCTCCAAGGTTGTTGTCTTCAGCTTCAAGTGAGTGCGTCCCACCTCTACTGCTATATAGCCCCCCAGCAGGGGCCTCCTCCTCACTGTCCCCCTTCCCCTACAGCACCGGCTCCGCCAACAGCCTCCTTGTCAATGTGATGATGATGAGCAACAAGAACCACTGGGACATTTACATCAGTGCTGTAGCCACACACCCCCCTCCCCAGTTGCCGGGGCACAGCCTTCACCCACCAGGGTGAGCCCCTACTGTGCTGCTGGCCCCCCCGCTCCCTCCCAGAGCCCTCCAGGACACCCTAGGGTCCCTTGTGTTCCCCTAGGGCTCCCTGGAGCCTTCTGGGACCCCCTGGAGATCCCTGGAACCCTGCCACACACCCTCCAGGACACCCCCACCCTACTGGGGCCTGCCTCAAGGACCCCCTGGAACCACTGTGACCCCCTGTTTCCCCCACCAGGTGACACCAGCTCCTGCCAAATCCTCTTGGAGTGCCAGAGCCCACCAGTGCATCTTGGCAAAATGACAGATGACTGAGTGAGAGAGGAACTGAGTGGGGACACCCTGGATGGCAGAGAGAAGGATAACGGAGTGCTGCATAGCGGAGACAGACAGGGGGCTCCGAGGGGATGAGAGAGAGGGAAAAGAAGAAAAGTGCTACAAGGCGCTGTGGAGATTGAGGAAGGTATTTATTCTAAACCTTAAAAAGAGAGTCAACTGAATGATGTTTTTTTTTCCCCCCAATATTTTGACAGAGCGCACTGAAGTACTTTATTTCTGTCTCACTGTCAGTGGCACATTTCCCTGGCAGTTCAGTAGCACCTGAGCTGCTGCCCAAGCATTCACACACCATTCATGGTGTCGCACACACACGCACTTACTCCCATGTGCACTTCCTCCTTCTTCAGGCTTGACCCTCGGTTTCCCACAGCAGTGTCTCAGGTGCCAAATTTTATAAAATAATTAATTTAATTGGAAGGTACAGCAGCAAGAACAGCCCAGGCTGGATGCCTCCAAAGAGAAGAACTCCGAACAAAGAAATCCCTGGGCAATGATACCCTTGTGCTCTCTACACCCACCCCTCCTGTGCCCTTCACACACTGTCCAAGTGTCTTTTAGCCCAATGGTTAGGGACTTCTAACACCTTATTGGTTTTTTTTTCCTGTGTCCAGGCAGGCTCTTATTTTGTTGATTTGCAGATTTAGACGAGGGCTGGAGCATCCATATCTTCTGGTTTACATTCCTTTTGCACCTGCACTTGCACATGGAGAACCAAAGAGTCTCAGACTTGGGAAAAACACTACCAAAACATCACTGTGATACCAAAACACTTTGCCATACTAAAGGCTAAACACAGCACTGCATCAGCTGCTATGAAAATTACTAAGGAAAATAACTTTGTCACAGCATAAAGGCTTCAGCAAATCTAGTCACTCCTAAATAAAGCTAGGCAAACAGCACAAATCACACCGTTTTATAATCCTGAGTAATTTATTCTCACTAAAACTTACTTATTTACATTAAACAACTAATATCCCTCAATGCTGAGCAGTGCAGCTGGCCCAATGTCCCTCCTCCTTGGGTGGCATGCAGAAAACCCCGTAGTCCAATTATAACTATGTGTTTTGGAGAGAGATAGTGTAGTGGTATCAGTTCCCAGCTGTGCGAGCTAAACTGGTGCCAGAGGAAAGTCAAATACTCTTAGAGTATAAGTGTTTTTAATGAGTGTATGTAAACGTAGGCACACCTTTTCAGCATGGAGTGAATGACCAAGCTTTGTTCTTTATTGTTTCTTTTGCTCTTCAGGCTTTTACCTGTCCCTCTTGGCTGCATCGACCCTGTGAGTGAGGTGAGTGGTGGCAGCAGAAGCAGTGCGAGGGCTGTAGCTGCGGCAGTGGATCCATCAGCGTGGATTCTGGTTACGGCCCATATATTCCCTAAATATATACATTTGTGTGTGTGTAAATAGATGCATGAGTGTAAATGTCTGTGCTATATATGGATTTGTGCAGACAGAAAGGAAAAATAAAAAAAAAATTAATACCAAAAGCCAAAATCACCAATTCTTATGTTGTGGATAAGGCATCAGCCCAGCCTCCCTCCCTGATCTCCAGCAGACGCGCTGCTGTCAACACCCCCCGGCCCTGGTGCCCCACACGGAGCGATGCAGTGTCCCTGGGGCTTGTTGCGGGGGCAAAACCCCTGGTCCGCAGGTTTTTGGTGCGGAGGCGCTGTCTGTCGCTGCCTGGGCTGCGAATGCAGAGGGCAGAGCTGGTCCCTGCCTGGACTAAAGCGGGCTGAGAGCGGTCACCGCTCGTCACCCTCACGCGCGCCGGGAGCGGGGTAACCAAGCGGGTGCTGCCGCCCGGCGGCTGGAGGCTGGTCCTGCAGGTGGGGAGCCGCGCGTGCGCTGTGGCCACGCCCCCGCCCCGCCTTGGCCCTGGCCCCCGGCGGCGCTGTGCGCTGGTTCCGCAGCGCGTGCGCGGCTTGGCGGAGGCCGGTCCGGCGGCGGCCGCCGAAGAGCGAAGCAGGACCGCCGGGACTCCGGCGAGCTCCGCGCCACCTGGAGCGGGATCGGTGCCGCCCGCCTGGCCTCGAGAGCGCCATCGGCTCTCCAGTATCGGCTCTTACGCGTTACCGCGCCCCCGTCAGTTTCCCAGGTGTCCATCTCTACGGCCCCGCGGTCCTCCAGGGCCCCGGAAGTGCCTCCTCAGTCCTCCGACGCGCGTCTCCATGGCGCTTTAGTCCTCCAGGACCCCCTAAATGCTCATCAGTCTTCTGGAAATCATATGCTTCCAGCACTCTTCCGAAACCATAAAACACGATTAACAGTTAACCACAAAAATATCTGAAGATCGTAAAAATAAAGCGACCCCTGCAGAACTGTCTTCTCCACAGCAACAACTGGGCAGAACTCACACAAAAGTAGTAAGGGAATCGCCAGAGGCGAGTCCCAGATGGAAATAAAAAGGGGCGGCGCTCTGCCTGCCGGGAACTGAAGGCCGGGGGAAAGCAGCGGCTCCTCTCGTCGCCGCCTTTATGTTTTCGGGGGCGGTGGTGGGGTTGGCCCCGCCCCGCCGCTTTCCCAGGGGATTGGGCGGTGGGCGGTGGGCAGGGCCCGGGTGCGGGAGCCGCAGCCTGGGCCCAGGAGCCGCAGCCTGGGCCCGGGAGCTCGCTCTGCCGCGGGGCGCCCCGGGGCTCGGCGCTGTGCCGGGCCTTCGGCTGGGCGCGGCCCTGGGGCGGGCGCAGGTGCTCGGGCAGGTGCGTTGTTTTGGCGCTGAGAGAGGCCGAGGTGAGAGGGCTGAGCTAAGACCTTCGGGACCAGTAAACATCCAGCCGCTTGCCTAGTAGAAAGTTGACTCGTATGCTGCTTTTTTGTTTCCTTTTTTTCAGGTCAGTAACTTCGTAATGAGTGTTTAGGGGGTGCCTAGATGGTTTAATAGCATGCTTTCCTTTATTCTAGGAGTGCTGCATTTTCCTAGAGTTCCTGACTTTATTGAATATGGGGCTGTGGTTTTTTCACCAGTTTTGCAGTATGCTGCGTAAGTTGCTGATATTGTTTCTCTTAATTGGGTTGATGATGAGATTATTTTGTAGGGGTTAGGGTGAGCATTGTGTGTGCATCTGCACATGGCATTTCAGCATTTCTCAAGAAAGCAGGGATGTAAGGCATGGTGTTGTTCAGGGTATGGCATGGCTCGTCACTTTTCCCCATTGCCCAAAGAGTGCCACGGTGTCCCTAGAGTTTTTGCAGCTTGCAGCAGGCCCCTCGTAGATTGTGTCAGGGCATCGCTTACTTTGTGGGTCTGTAGAGAGCCCAGAGTCTGTGGGAAGACAGAAGATAGGAGGTGCCTGCCAAACACAGGGCACAGCTCAGAAGAGCAGCACCTGAGGAGTGGCTGCTGCAGGGGCTTCAGGGTTGCAAATACAGGACGGGAGCTGTCAGGAAGAGGTGGGGGTCCTTCCCTGAAGCTGAGGAGAAGAGAAGGGATTTCTAAAGTTTTGGCGCTGGGGTTTGGCTAGGAAAGGGAGGCAGGTTCATCAGTCTTTGTCATATCGGTTTTGCATTTGGCTTTAGGTGTTGACAGGGTCTGGTCTGTTCTAGTCTCTTGTATTTGAGGTGAGCTGGATAGTATCAAGGAAGAGCATGGGACTGGTGATTTCACAGAAATGCAATGGTAATTTTGTGTTTGTTGGTATCTTAGGTGCCATAAATAATTGTTGCTGCAGCCTCTGACTCTGGAATCAGCGTGAAGCAGGTGAGCGGATTGCTATGGCACCTCTGAGGATGAGGGTGTTGTGGAAGAGGTTGGCATCTACTGTCATGGTGGTCACCGCCGGAGCTGTGGTTTCTTTTTGTTTTGCAGATGAAGAGGAACCTGGTGACTGCAGCTTATCGAGGTTTTTTTGGTATTTCTCAGTCTATCTCTGTTCACCTCACTGTCACCTTTTTTAATTCCTCCCTCTCAGCCCTGTAGCTCATCACTGTTCTTTGTTTCTCTCTGTCTGGTTCCCTGTTGCCTCCTCCTCTCTGGTCTGTAGCCCATTGCTGTTTTCGTTCCCCTGTGGCTCCCTTTCCCTATTTTTCACCGTCCCTTCTCTGCTCTATAGCCGATCGCTGTTGTACTGGGTTTACATGACAAAGTTTTGTTAGCTGAGTTGTGGGGGGCAGGGGCTGCAGGGGTAGGTTCTGTGAGAAGACACCAGGAGCTGCCCCCATGCTGGGCACAGCCAGTTCCAGCTCTGAAACGGACCTGCTGCTGGTCAAAGCTGAGCCCGTCAGCAACGCTGGCTGGGAGCAGAGTCCCTTGCAACCCATGGAGGACCCCATGTTGGAGCAGAAAAAGAGCAGGAGGAGGGAGGAGCCCTCACTCCCTGTCACCACAACCCCCACTCCCTGTTACCCTGCATTGCTCGGGGGCAGGATGAGTGAAGATAATCCCAGGAAAAAAGAAGAGGGGTAGTGGGAAGGTGTTTTTTAGATTTGTTCTTATTTTGCGTTATTTGATTGACAATAAATTAAATTAATTTCCCCAAGTTGAATCTGTTGTGCCTGTGATAATAACTGAGTGATCTCTTTGTCCTTGTCTCAACCTACAGACTTTTTCATTTTAATTTTTTCCCCTGTCTTGATAGAGTGGCTTGGTGGGCACCCAGGGGCCAGCCACGGTCAATCCACCCCAGTTTACTTCTATCACGCTCCCTGTCCCTGTTTTTTTTTAATGCTTGACTATGTTTCTTATACCCTATCTCTTTTGAAACTTTTTCTTCCTCTCCATCCCTTTCTTCTTAATTCTTGCTTATGTTTCTTGAACCCAGTTAGTTTTAAAAATTTTCCTGCTACCTTTCGCTCTCTCTGCCTTCCAACTTAATTTTAATTTCTTTCCCATGTTTCTTGTACCTTGTTGCTTTTCATAATTATCTTCCTCAGTCTCTCTCTATACAGTTCTGCGTACCTATCTTTAGTTCTTGGGTATGATACTTGTATCCTGTGCCTTTCAATTTTGTGTCTGTGTCTCCTTCTAACCATCTCTATAATTCCCAGTTCTTTGCTCTCTGTTCTGCCCCCTGTCACTTTTAAATTTTTTTTTCTACATCTCACTGTTATTTTTAGCTTATGTTTCTTGTACCCTGTTGCTTTTTTGAAATTTTCTTTCAATGTGTACTACTGTCTGGGTCCCTATTTCTATTTTTTATTTCTTGATGATGTTTCTTTTCCCCTGCTCCTTGTCTTGTCTCTGTCGTCTTGTCCTGCTGGTCCTTTCCACCTCTCTCTCCTGGTCCCCATGTCTCTTATTTATTCCTCCATTTCTCTGTCTCTTGTTGGTTTTGGTTTTTTTTGGTTTTTCTTTTTTTTTTGCACAGTCTCGCCTCTCTCCACATGGCTGTCCTACTCCCCACCCCTCTCTTATTCATGGTGTCCTGTTTCCTGGCTTCCTGTCCCACACCCTTTCTCTATGTCCCTCTGTCCTTTCTCCTCCTTTTCTCTTTCCTTTTGTCCCTCTGTCCTGCTGCATTTGGGCACTGATCCTTGTAGCCAACTCATTGCTGGGATTCCTTATGCACACTAAGGAATAAACATTTCGTGCCTCCTCTGTGCCCCTTGATGCATTTGCAGCCCGCCACGTGCAGAGCTTATTGCTGGGGACAGGCACAAGGGAGGGGGTGATGTGCTGTGGGGCTTTGGCAATGGTCCCTGTTTCCAATGGGCTCCAGCCCAGGTGAGACCCATGAGGTGAGGATGGGCTGGGCCAGGCTCAGGTGCAGCCAGCGAGGCTGAGGATGGGGCTCTCCCTGCTGTGCCGAGGGGGCTGCCTGGGCAAGCCTGCCTGCTGGAGCTGGGCGAGGAGTGAAATAAAGGGGGTTCCACAGGCAGCTGCCTCCAGCAAGGAGCAGACAGTCCCCATGGTGAGGAAGGATCCCTCCTGGCTACCCTTGACAGAGCGTTGGGAGCTCACTGCCTCAGTCTGCCACATGTGTGAGCCACTGTGCCTCTGGGATGCCTTGTGGGAGAAGAGCATCGAGGCACCCACTGCCTGCTCCTAGGCGGGCAAGGGTCAGGCTCCCAGCACCATGGAGGAGGAAGGGGCAGAGAGAGAAGCCTCTGGGCAGTGAAGGGCCCCCACCTGTGCTAGGAGCTGCAGTGAGTCACGCGCCCTTCCCTGCCACACTTCTCCCAATCTCTGCCTGCGTCCTTGTCTGTCCCAGGCTCTGGCTCCCCAAAAGTTTTTGTTCTTCTGCCAATGCCACCCTGTACTCTGTCCCCTTCTCTGTTTCCTTTCTGCGCCTCTGCCTTCCCAGCTCCCCATCTGCTATTATTTCATTCTTCCCACACTGCCTTCTTCACTATTGCTTGTGAAAATTGCATTTGTAGGTCTCCCTCTACCCAGCGACCTGTCTGTATTTCCAGTGACTCCCTCTGCTCCGCCCCCCATTCCTCTTCCGTTGTCCTCTGCCCGTGGCTGTTGGTCCGACTCCATCTCCTGCTATTGAACTTGCTACCTACCTGTATGGCCAGTACCCTGTTGCTTTCCAAGTTTTCTTTCTGTGTCTCCATTTACCCAGATCTCCATCTGTGTTTTTTAATTCTTCTTGCCTGTCCTCCACTTTGTTATTTTTAAAATTTTGTTTCATTGTCTGTATTTATTCAGTTTGCTGAATTTTTTAATTTTTTTTTCATATTTCATTAATGCAGAGGCTTTTTAAAATTTTCTTTCTACATCTCCATTGCAGTTTGCCGTCCATATTTCCTAATTATTTCCTTTTGTTTCCCCAATCCCCATCACTTCTTAAATTTCTTACTTTTATCCTGTTTGTTGTCTTTATTGCTTATCTTCTCTTAATTATTTCATGTCTTTTCTTACTGCCGTCGCATTTAAAATTTTCTTTCTGTATCTGTTTTTGTTCACCATCCCTATTTTGTAATATTTTCTCTTTATTTATCCTACTGGCTAGCACTTTTTAAATGTTCTTGCTATGTCTACTTTTGTTCCCTTTGCTGTCATTTTAAAATTATTTATTGTCTTTCCTTAGTGCTGTTGCCTTTTAATTTTTCCTTCTACGTCTCCAATTTAGTTTGCCATTGTTATTTTGTAATTTGTTTCCTTGCTTCTTTAATCATGGATGCGCTTAAGATTTTTCTGTCTACATTCATCTCCTTTACCGTCTTTATTTTTAATTATTTCTTGTCTTTCCTTAGTGCCTTTTGTTTTTAGATTTTCTTTCTACGTGTTTTGAGTTCACTGTTTCTTTTTATTTTTTTCCTTATTTTCTTAATCCCTGTTGCTTATAAAATTTTATGTCTGAGCTCTTTCCCTCAGAAACCTGTCCTTGGGTTTGTTTGTGCCTCAGAGCCCTCTTACAATCCTCTGTGCCATCTAGGATGCTTCCATTTGGTCCCCGGCCTCCTGAGGACATCTGTACTCCGTTGCAATCCCCCCCGGACTTCCTCCTCGTGTCCCTGTACCTTCTTCGGTCTCTCTGGCCCATTCGGGACCCCTCTCGTGGTGTCACGACAGCTATAGGTGTCTTCAAGGTTGCCCTTAGCACATCTTCAGCTTTGCTGCGGACCTTGCACACCCCTCTCCTTCCCTCAGAAGGCTTCCCGACTCCATATCTGTGACCCGGTGTTGGACACCGAAGTTTTGCTTAGCGTAAGTACCTAGACTGGTGAAGCCTTAGGCTGCAAGATGTAACCTAGCAACACAGCAAACTTTGGCTGAACGCCTGCTTAGTCCAAAAAAGATGGATAGTAGTTTTGTTTGACTTTGGTACATTGTAACTTAACTAACATAATGAAATTGTAGAAGTAACATTAAATGCTTAACATTATGAATTAGAGTGACCGTTATGATCGAAGGAAAGGGAACTCTAATTCGTGGAAATGAAGAAAGGGACCATTCTATCCTGAGTCAGCAGAAGAAGGATGAGATACAAGTGCAGATGGGACAAAGAGGTCACAAAACTAGGTCAGAAGGTAAAAGCACTTGCACCAAAACTCTGGTCATCGAAGAGGACATGTAATGGCTGAACAATTACATCGGAGACGAGACACACATTTTTCATGTGAACAGGGGCACGAATAGCTTATGTCATAGGTAGATAGCCGTGCCTAGACTCCTCTCTGAGAAGGAGTTTAGAAAGCAAGGGGATCCAGTCTGAACCTCACTGCTCGGTGGGAGGGTCTTCCCGGGCTCTTCTTCAACACACAGCCCAGTTCTTCTGTCTTCTCCTCCTTCTAGCCGTGCCTCTATTAGTTCCCTGGCCTCCAAGGCAACATTTACTCAGTTCAGGTGCCCTCTGGATTTAATCATCACGTTCCCTATAATTTTCTGTCTCTCTGGCTTTGTTGGGACTTTTCTTCTCCTGGTCACGATGCCTCCCAGGAGTTTCCTGGCGCTCTGTATCCATCTTGTAGCATTTTAGGTGGGTCCATCTTTGAGCTGTAGAGCACTCACAGAGCTGCTGGAGATTTATGGAAAGTTGGGGCTGTTGGTGGCATTTCCCGTTATCCCAGGGGCAGCCAGGGGTCCCCAGGGCTGCATGGTGTCCCCAGGCTGCTCCTGACTTTGCCTACAGCACCCTGAGATGTCCCCAGCATGTCTGGGGCAGAGGGCTGGAGCCTGTGTGGATGGTGCTGGGAGACAGGGATTCTGAGCTGTCCCCGACAGGGCTCGGTGCCGGGGGCTTGGTGCCTCCATTGGCTGCAGGTGCGAGCCTCTGGGCAGCCTCGCAGCGTTGGAAGGGAGAGAGGAAGGCACTGGAGGGGTGGAAGTCTCCTGCTGGTGCCCAGAGCTGGGGTGAGTCGCACTTCCTCTTGTGTCCCGGTCCATCTCTGCTGCCCTGTCCCACATCCCTGCCCGCTTCCATGTCCCTCTGCGCCGGCCCACCTGCCTGACCACCTCCCAAAAACTTCCTGTGCTCCCCCTCTTCCATATACCTTGTCGCTTTTTACATTTTTTTCCAATGCTTCCTTCTGTTCTCATCCCCGTTCCTATTTCTTAACTCCTTCCTGTGTTTCTTGTAGCATGTTACTTGTTTTAAAACATTTTCTATGTCTCCCTCTATCCGACTCCCTGTCCCTATTTTTTTTAATTCCTCCCTCTCTGCCCCGTACCCAGTTGCTTTAAACGTTTTCTTTCTATGTCTCCATTTATTATTTTCCTGTCCTTCTTTAATCTTTCCCTGTCTATACTATACTCTGATAATTTAAAATTTTGTTTCTATAGCTACTTTTATCGAGTTCACGGTCTTTATTTTCTAATTCTTTCCTGCCTGTCCTGTACCCTGTTGCTTCCTCACTTTTCTTTGTGTCTACTTTTACCAAGCTCCCCACCTGTATTTTTATATTCTTCCCTGTGTTGTGTACCCCGCTGCTTTTTAAATTTACTTTTATGTATGTCTCTATTTTTCCCCCCGTTCTTATTTTTTAATTTATTGTTGTCTTTCCTTAAAGTTGTCATACTTTAAAGTTTTCGTTCTATTTCAAAGTCTGTCCACGTTGCTGTCCCTCTGTGTGTTTTCCTGTCTATCCTGTACCATGTTGCTTTTTAAGTTTTCTTTCCATGTCTGCTTTAACCAATTCACTGGCTTTTTTATTTGTTTCTTGTCTGTCCTGTACCCCATTGCTTTTGAAATTTTCTTGCTATGTCTTTTGGTATTTTTCTCTGTATTCTTATTTTGTAACTTTTTCTTGTCTTAATGCCTCTGCTTTTATAATTTTCTTCCTATGTCTCTATCACCTTACCCTTATTTTTTTTTCCTTGTCTTTCCTTAATATCTTTGCTTTTAAAATTTTCTTTCTATGTCAACTTTTATCCAGATTTCTGTTACCATTTTGAAATTGTTTTTCCTGGTTATCCTTTACCCAATTGCTTTAAATTTTTCTTTCTATTACATCTACTTTAACCAAATCACTGTTTTTATCTCTAATTTTTTCCTGTCTGTCCTGAATCCTGTAGCTTTTTCAATTTTCATTCCATGTCTATTTTTATCAAGCTCCCTATTTATATTTTTTAATTTATTCCTGTCTGTCACGTACCCTGTCATTTCTTACATTATATTTTCATGTATGTCTCTTTTTTTTTTCCTGCCCTATCCTTTTTTTTTTACTTTTTTTCCTTGTCTTTCTTAATGCCATTGCTTATTACGTTTTCTGTGTCAACGTTTATTACGTTTGCTGTGCCTACTTTTTATTGTTTTCCTATCTTTCCTGTACCTCGTCGCTTTTACAATTTTCTTTCTATGTCTCCATTTGTCTAGTTTTCTCTCCCCATTTTTGATTTTTCTCCTGTACCACAACTTTTGAGGTGCTGTTTCTGGCTGGCCATCGGTTGGTTGGGGGTGAGTGGGGGTTTTTTTTTTTCCTTTGCATCGCTTGTTTTTCTCGGGTTTTATTTTCCTCTCTCTTTGTCCGTCCCGTCCCCCCCCCTCCCCTTTTTAATTTTTTTTTTTAGATTAATTTTTAATTATTAAACTGTGCTTATATTAACCCGTGAGTTTTCCTCACATTTTTACCCTTTCGGTTCTCCGCCCGCCCGCGCCGGCGGCCGTCGCTCCGGCCCGCAGGGGGCGCTGGTGCTCCGTGGCTGGAATTGGCCAGCAGGGGGCGGGCCCGCGCGGCGGGGGAGGGGGTGTGTGCGTGCGTGTGTCCCGCGCGCCCTTCCCGCCGCCCTTCAACGGCCGCCCCGCGCGCAGGGACCGTTAGGCGGCGCGGGGCGGCGTGAGGAGAGCGGGTCGCGAGGCGCCTTCCGTATCGTTTGAGGATTTTGAAGTGTGGCTCTATTAAAAGATACCATCGTCTAAAAATCAAATGCGTTAACCTAGCAGTTCTCTGCTGTGTATCGAGTCTCTGCTGTCTGTAGTAACAAAGATAAACTACTATTTTTTTACGTGTTTTTTTGGAAATGACACAGGTACAAAAGGTGCACTGGATTTGTTTTCTTTTTTCTTTTTTTTTTTTCTTTTTTCATCATTAAGAGACGTGTTTATTGCATTCCAACTATTAAATTTTGCCCTAGCTTATGGAACACAATCCACTTTAAATGGTGTGGAACTATATTGGTTCTAATCTATTTAATTAAGAGCCTATGGAATTGAAGATACACGTTGAAAACATTTAAGTTAACCCGCTTTAACTCACTGTCCATTACACCTTTAGGCTGCTGTTTCATAAATAGAGATTAAAACAGAGACAGAAGAGTAAACGGAGACCAGATTGCACAGAATGCTACAGAGGAAGGTGACCAAAAGACTGGAGTTGGGGAAGGAAAGGTGAGGCTAGGATAAAAACTAGTGCTTGCTCCTTTTTTACTGTTGTTCTTTACGGTTGCTTAGGTCAACGTATGGTGAGAAAATCTGAGCTGACCCCTACAGCATTTTAGACATTCCACACACATATGAGTCCGCAGCTGTTCTAAGAAAGGGTGTGGAAGTAGGACAAAATTGAATATCAAAACTGTATTAAAAGGAAAGCAGGCAATCTGCTGTCTGAGCAGTCTTTTACCTAGAATTATTTACAATAGACTTAAATAAGAGTTAGGCTGACTGCCTTCAGTTGCCTTGCCACACCACATGAAGGAAAATGATGAATCCTTCATGGAGGTATCATTCGTCACTGATTCCTTGGGCTGTAGAAAGAAGAGTATTTTCTCTGTATTTCCTTGCATATGTTTTCCATGTGCCCAGATAAGCTTTGGTTTCTAGATTGCCAGCAACAATATGCTTGAGTATTTTTAACATGTCAAATTAAAATATTAGTTTAGGTTTGTATCACTCAAAAGCTTCTTTAATTTTCAAAGACGAAGATGAGTTAATTACTTTAAAACTTTGAAGGTGGTTTCTGCCTTTGTAGGTAGTATATTATTCTTTATTATTCACTAAACCAGTATATTTCTTATAATAATTGTCAATCTGACTTACACACATGCGAATTCTGATGTACAGTATAAGATACCTCAAATGATCACAGTGCTCCCATAGAGAGAGACAAATGTGTGGTACTGTCACACTGTTCATAGTTACTTAAACATTATCTTCAAAGGATACTCTGTATAAACCTGTTGCAAGTACCTTTTTGTTAAATGCGCTGATGTGTGATATTTAAAAATTTAGTTCATACCATTTAGGAGCAAACCCCTCTCAAATATAGAAAATCTCTGTGGAAGAGTGTTGCATCGGAGGATCTAGGTCTGTCTGTCTTTGGCTTTCAGAGCTACTGACCTTGGCAGATGTGGGCTCCCTGATTTTGTAGTGGTTGTTTGCTCCAGACCCTGGAGGCCTTAACATCCCAAGCCATAGGTCTTCACTCCCTATGATGTGCTTCCCAGAACTGTGGAATCTGGAAGACCAGGTTTCTCAACAGCCCTTTAGGCAGGATGCTGAGAGGCTCACCAGAAACCTGCCTGGCTTCTGCTGGAATCTGGGCAGAATTAAATCAGATATGTTTTCTTTGCCAAATCTGCAAATTATTTTCTTCTGATTAGTTCTGCTGAGGTCAAACTCATTTGGGATTCTGAAACACAGAGAAATGTGATGACCAAAACAAAACATATTGAAGTTTTGGAGAATTATGCTTATAAATAGGAAATACAAGCAGGAATTAATTGATTATTTGTTTACTGTATGTATACAAATAACTGAAAAATACTCTAAGCGAGGTTTACTAAGTTTTAGTGTCAGGCATGTGCACTCATGTTTTATGTATTGAATGCAAAACCAGCAGTCAACTTCTCAATAGACATTTTATTAAGGCAGTTACAGGGATGAAACATAGTTCTGAGAAAAATGGATGTTTAGAGAGTGGTATAAAGTAATTTACAAAAATCATTATTTAAAAAAAAAAAAGTTAAATGACTCTGCATCAGCCAGCGAAGTCAAAATTCTGATTAATAGAAAAACTTTATCATGTGAAAACTTACGATTTTTAAGGAAAGCTTTTCTGTAAAGTTTTTCAAGCTGTTTACTGAGATTATTGATAATGGAATTAATTTGCAAAGTAGTAAGGCACCGGACAGGGAAAACAGAATATACCATTAGAGTGTTACTCAGTGAGAATTTATTGTTACTGTATTGCCTGATTTCAGCACACCTCAGATTTCACTTTTTTATATGTATGTATAGCTCATTTAATTTGATTATAAGTTATGTAGGAGGTATTTCTGACTGCATAAGAAGTATGTATGTTTACATAGATTATTGTAATTAAAACATTTATTCTAACCTTCTTGGACTTGTATATAGCACACTGCTTAACAGCAGAAAAGGTCTTCCAGCTGGTTGAAATAAACTGGAAAGTAATTGCTATAAGATACTGAAAGATATTGAAAATGTCATCAGTTTTTCAGTTTCAGAGGAAGGATTCTGCTCTTAGCATGACAGAAGGTGTTTTTTGCACTCATTTGACTGCTAGATTCCAAGAAAAAATTGTGAAGTATAGTGAGAAAGCTGCATAAAGAGCTAGCAAGGATTAGACAACAGCAGCTGTACTTCTGAATAATTTAGGTTTAGTTTGCAAAATTATAAAGGAAAGGATTATCACTTATACTCGCATGTGAGAAAATGGAGCTACAATTGTTGTTATAAAAAATGACAATGTACAAACCATCTAAAATAGCACAGGGACTATCTTGTCACTTTGGGCTAGATCCTGCAGAGCTGCGTACCAAGACATTTGTAGAATCATGAGTGGGAAGTAAATAGCGTAGAAAGAGCTTCCTTTGTATAGTCAGGCAGCAGGGCAGAACCCTTCCTGAAAGTTTAAACTAGTGCTTGAGGGTAATGTCTGTCAGGTGTACCAGATAACATATATATCAGCTTGCTCCACAGGGGTATATTAATTCTATTACTGATACATATTTATAGTTATTTTTAGTAAAAGATCCTGGGGGGCTTCCAGCCTCTTTCTCCCCCTTGAAAGCCAGCTATTGAGTATGTGGCAGTCAAGAGCACTCACTGCTTCAGGCATATTTGCATTTTGATCAAAAGCAAAGTCAATTGTGCCGCTTTTCCCTAAGCCATCCTGCCCTTCAGCTACAAGGTATACGTAAAACAGGAAGAAGGCCTAGCATCATTCTTCTCTCCTGCCTCAATATTTACAATACAATTCCATAAGGTTAAGGCAAGATTTTCCTCAGAATGTTTCCTGGTCATATTTTACAGGAAATGTAATTTGTAAAATGCAAATTCTGCATCAAATAACTTCTCACGATGTTTCTCTAAAAATTTACGTTAATGCTATAAATCAGTAAGTTACAAAGCCTATAATTCAGTAATTTTCAAACATGAATTAATCATTTTTGACAGAGATTCTGATTTTATCTTGGCCTTGCCATCACCTGATCACACAGGTGAACCTCAGTAATCAGCAGGTTGGTTGTACTTGATGCTGTGTGTGACCACTAGATATCTTTGGTCATGTGAGATCTCTGGAAACTACGCTTATCTTGCTGTCCAGGCTTGCAAGCTAGCAATCTGTACAGCCTGTGAGTCTTGTTCTGAGGTGTGTAGGAGGTTCTGAGGTACAACCCTTAGAGTTGTAAGTCCTGGCTTTTACAGAGAAAAAAAGAGGGAAACTTTGAATTACTGTATTAAAAGATGTACACAGGTAATTCAAGGCAGGAGCGAGAAAAGAATTCTTGCTTTAGTGCAAGAACTGGTGCTTAACTGTCAAAAGCAAAAGTAGAGCTAGCAGAAATAGAGGGAGTTCCCGTAAGTGGGATGATGGTCTGGAACGTTCAGAGAACCCTGGTGTGACCTCAGAGAGCGCTGTTGAACATTCAGGAAAAGGAAGCAAATGATGTATAGAGTTTATTGTACTCTCTAGAACTGCCATCTCAATAAACTTGTGAAGTAGAAGAGCTGAGGAGCTTGTATTGTAAAGTCAGGGCCTGTATGGTCAGGACTTCTGGAGATGGGCAGAAGTCGGCAAGATCTTGACTGTACAATTTAGATTCCCTCTAATTTGCAGAGTTAGTAATAGGATTAGAATATCAGGTGTTTGTCTATGGTTACCATAGGGCAGAGAGCTATAAAAATCAACAACCTTTTATTTTTTAACAAAGAACATCATAAAGTCTCTATTTTCCTAAAAAAACCCCAAACCAACCTTGTGCAATCTCTGAGTTTTCTGTCTACACGCTGATTAAAATAGTGTGGGTTGAATTCTGCATTTGAAACAGTGGATGAGGCTCATCTTTAAAGTCAGTTAGAATCACATTTGTGTCTAAATTAATTAAAATGTCTGTTGAATTTTTGGTGCAGAAATGAAAGACCTTTCAAAATGTAGTTCTTACAGGTTCTTACAGAGAGAAATCCTAGTGGATGTAGAAAACAGAACTCACTAAAGTGATCCCACAAAATGATTTGATCAAATTTTGATCAAATACTAGTTGTGGATTCTTCATAGTCTCCTACAACTTCGAGAACTATTGGAAAAGTTCATTTTATTTTGGAGCCATATAAATCTTTGTGACCAGGGCATGGGTTCTTCCCATCCCGATCTGTATTGCCCTTTGTTCTGTACAATCCATAGACCTCACAAATTTTCTTTTTTAAAGACCAAAAAAAAAAAAAATGCCACCAAAGCACTGAAGATAACATCCCATATAGGGGGGTGCTTTTATACAGAGATTTCGAGGCCGTTTTAACTCTGTGAGGAAAACCTCTAAGAATTTGCATCATCTCAACTTTTTACATCAATACAACTGTCATATTTTCAATTTTTTAAAAGAAGATATATTCATTATTACTATTCCTAATTATAGAAAAATTAAACTCTGTTAGACAAATGGATGAAAGATTGGCCTATTTATTATTTTGTCCTAATCAAGACATCCATGCCTGCATTGGAATTTAGATACAGCAGCTTCTTACACTGTGGGGTTTATGCCAAAGTAGAATTGAAAATGCTTGAAATGGCAGGCACGCTTGAGGCATGGGACAAGCAATTCCTGTTTAGTACTCTAGATGAATTTCTTTTGTTTTGGGTAAGTGATTCTGCCTTTCTGGTGGGCCGCCAGATCTTTATCAGTAGCACTGTTCTACCTCAGGTGGCATTTCCTCAGCCTTTTTTCCCCTCTTCTGTGCTTCAATGCATGTTAGGGATAGATGGTTTATTTTTGGAAGTTCTTGTGCCTGTTTCGTTCTGTGGGTGAATAGAAGAGTAATCCTGCCCTGGGCCCTGAAGAAATGTGTCAGTCTGAAATTGCTATTGTCTGTTTGTAGGAAAGGGGAAGAAGGGGAGCACAGCTACTCCACAGCTGACAATAGTGTGCTGCTTGATTGAAAGAGGGCACACTATGAGGCATAAATGGAGGTAATATATTAATGTATGAGGCTGATGACTTGTATCTCCTTAATTACTTTCAGGATGAACTGGAGAACATCGCTCTTGTGGTAATAGTAGAGCATTTGGATTTTTCATTCTGAGTCTCCTATAATCTTCCTACTTGATCCTGGACTCCCATTTCCCCATAAAGACAACCAGTTTCTCTAAAAGGATATCAGGAAGGTACAATATTGTATTTATAAAATTCTTCACAGTCTTGGGTGGGAAGTATAAGGCAACTGTATAAGGCATTAGAGAGCTGATTGACTGTGACTAAAGATGTAACTAGGCCAGTGACATTGCTCAAGTATAAGCTGAGGGCAAAACTGGGCTTTTATAATATGTAGCTATCTAGAAATGAACAAGAAGGTATTTTCAGCAGACAAGTGAGTGCTGTGAGAGCTGTTCCAACACATGTGACAGACGGCAGGACATCCATCACCTGTGGACTGATGCCCGGGTAAGCGGGCGAAGAACTTGGCCCTTGGGGAAAGTGGGGGGGCTTGAGGAGGTTAAGGAGGTTATTACATCAGAAGGATAATTTGGGCTAAGGTGTAGTTAACCCAGCAGGGATATCCTAAATCAGATGCAGGGGACAATTAATAAACTGCATGATCTTGGGACGCGCGCAGCGCTGCCCGCTGGAGGCGGTGACTGCCCCGACCCCGCCGCAGCCCCCGGTGCCGGCCGTGCCACGCGGGCGCCGGGGACGGCGCGGGCGGGCGCGGGGATTGGCCGGACGAGCCCCGCGGGCGACGGTCCCCCCGGCCCCTCCCCGCCCGCCCGCCCCCTCGCCGCGCCGCTGCGGGGAGCGGCGGGCAGCGCCGCGCAGCCCGGCCAGCAGCCGCCGCCGCCGCTCGCAGCCGTCATGGGTCCCCGCGGAGCCCGGCACGTCGCCGGTTGCCTGCTGCTCTGCTGGGCTCTGGCCGCCGCCCGCGCCGCCCCGCGGAAGAAACCCTCGTTCGGCGGCCACGTCGCGGAGAACCGTCCGGCGGGCACGCGTGTGCGCGGGCTGAGCATCCCCCTGACGCGGCTGGGGCCCGAGCCCTGGTGCGCCAAGGTGCAGGGGCGCCGCTGGCACCTGCAGCTGCTGGGCGAGGGCCACTCGCACTTCCAGGTGTCCCTGCACGCCCGCACCGCCCGCGTCTGGCTGCGCACCACCCGCCCGCTGGACCGCGAGGCGCGGGCCCTCTACTCCTTCCGCCTGGGCTTGTGCTGCAAGCACTGCCGGCCCCGCGGTCCCACGGCCGCCGAGCTGGCCGCCCTCACCGTCCGCGTCCTGGACGACAACGATAACGCGCCGCGCTTCGTGGGGGGACCGCGCCCCGGCGTCACGCAGCTCCGCGTGGAGGAGACGCTGGCGCTCAAGTCCCAGGTGTGGCAGGCGCGGGCCGAGGACGCGGACACGGGCGCCAACGCGGAGCTGCGCTACTTCGCCCTTCCGCGCAGCGCCCACTTCTTCGTGGTGCCGCGCAGCGGGCGAGTGGTGTTGGTGCGCTCCCTGCTCCACCTGCGCGCCCCCATTCCGCTGCGCCTCTACGCGCGGGACCGCGGGCGGCCGGCGCTGCTCAGCGACCCCCTGGAGCTGGAGGTGCTGCCGCAGGCCAAGCGGCTGCCACCGCCCCACGCCGCCGCCCGCCGCCGCCGGGCTCTGCTGCCGCCCGCCGCGCCCCTGGCGCTCTCCCTGCCCGAGGACGCCCGCCCGGGCAGCCGCCTGGCGACGCTGGCGCCGGGGCGCTTCCCCTCTGCCTGGTTCGAGCTGGTGTCGCCGCCCGTCGAGGAATCGCCGGTGCGGGTGGAGCGGGAGAGCGGCGAGGTGAGGCTGGTCGCCGCGCTGGACAGGGAGGCGGCGGCCGTCTGGGAGATCGTCGTCCGCGTCCAGGAGCGCCGAGGTAGGTGCGGGCGTCAGCACACGGGCGGCCCGCGGACACGGGTGGCGGCTGCCCTCGCCCCCGCGGTTGTGGCTCCAAAAAAAGTTGCGTCTTAGACAGAGTACTTGTCTTGTCCTGGCAGTAAGTTGGAGAGTAATTTGCCTTCTAAGGAGTAAAAAGTCCTCAAGTGACAACAAGCACATAATGGTGCTTTAGTATCAGGTGCCATGTGCTGTTATATTATGGAATGTAGTTTTGATCTTTTAAATCTGTAAATTGTTAATATTAAAACACTGTAGGTGACAAAAAGCATTACATAGTTTAGTGAATATGGACTGTGCAGCTATGTAAAATGCTTACAGCAGTAAGGTGGTTATCAAAATTTAACTATCTCACCTGTTAAAATTCTTAGTCATTAATGAGCAGCATGGAAAATAACTTGAAACATGCAGCTGAAGTCACTGAGTTTTGAGTTGTTATTAAAGTCAAGCATGTTTGACTTACAAACATGGTGTGGGTTTTTGCAAGACTAGTGCCTTTGTGTTTATGTGGCTGCTCTTTTTAAAAATCGGGGGAGTCCAAAGCGCACCATTAAAACGGCATGTTTATGATTTAAATTGCTATCATTCAAAGGGTCTTACTCAAGTTAAATAGAGTAGCTTGTTTCATTTATCTATGCCTGATTACATCTATCACTTTTTAAAATTCTTTTTTAATTTTGAATTGTCATCTTGGTTAATATTTTTCATCTACGAAAATACAGCTTAGTTTAAGCATTTTGTAAATTCACCAGAGGGTGGATATCTGTGTACATTCACCATGTCTCTTGTTGTTTTCATGATACTTGTGATTGTAACAATGTTCTTTAGATTGTTTAGAATGTGAGTATTCTGAAGAAAATCGTATCAGCAGAAATGAGTTGGTTGGCTTGATTTCATCTCGGAAAGGTTTAGAAAGGGTTTTGTATTATGTGACTTCTAGTGCTTGGGAGAACTATTAACTTCTCAGCAGTGCAACTGCTCAGAGTAACTTCTGTTAGCCACACAGCAGCATAGGCGGGAGAGATAAAAAGCTTCCCATGCTATTCCTTTCCCTCACCTCGTCTGTTTTCTGACTGAGGTGCAGCCCATAGGAGTGAGGCAGTTTATTCCTTGGTGTCTGTTAAATCCCTGAGGATGCCTGCAGGGATTCTAATTAGCGCTGACAGTTTCAGTGACATGAATACTTCCCCCAGTGAAGCAGGCTAGATCACCAGCTCATTTCACTCGGGTCCTGAGGAGCAGCTCTCAGATCTTTTTCTTGTTCCCTCTTGTTTTTTGTCATGCCTATTGCTGCAGCATATTGATGTCAGTCACTTGGACTGGCTTTGCCTTGTGTTCCAGCTTGAGCTTTGGCTGCTAACCAGGAAGTTGATAGACAATTTCCAAAAGACAAATGCTTTCTGTGTCCTATCTTTGCTACTCAATCTTGAGCAAGGCTACATGCCGAAGGGGATGTCATTACGCAGAGGCAGTGACAAAATCTATCGGGTCAATCTAAGTATGCTTCTGGGATGTTCACCCACTCTGTCAGGTATCTCAAGTTTCAGCCCTTTGTTGGTGTTACAGCTCCCTCTGTCAGGATCAAGAAGATGTTGTTAGAAAAGTGGTAACTAACCTTGCCCCCGGTTACTGCTAGTCTCACCTTTGTGATGGTTTTTACTCTTATTTAGTCTGAATATAGAAGTCTGAGGTTGCCTGGAACAAAGCTTGTGACTCTGTTATGCCAGAGATTTCTTTCCCAAAGCAATGCTTGCTAACCCAGTTAAAAAAAAAGTGAACCAACTTTAACTTATTTTCAGGGATTTTTTTTCACCATCTTATAGTTTTACTAAATAGCTTGAAGTACTTTCCACTAGCCCGATCTATTACTGCTAGTAGTATGAAGTAGTAAGATAATAACCTCTACGAAATATGTAGAACTAGATTCTGACTTTCAGAAAGTAGGCAGACAGCAATTAATTGTGGACAGTACAAATAACGTACTTTAGATGCTAGTGATTCTAAGTTTCTTTGTTTAAAGGAACCTAAATTCAAAAATACACCTTTATTAGTACTAGTTTTTTCATCAGGAAAAGGTTAATAATGACTTGACACCTTTAAAACTCTTTTAAGTTGCAGAATCCTTACATTCTCATTTTATAGGAGGTAAAATACATCAGTATTTGAAACATACTTAGAAAGTTATGTCTCTTTCCTTACTTGTAATCCAAACTTCAGTAACATGAGAAAAGATAACCAAAGGAGTGGGACAGGACAGGGAGAAAGATGGCTAGCAGAACTAGATATTTCAATTAGTCTAAAATAAGGAAGATACAGAAGATCGCAAAAGCTCCAGGAAAAAACCCCCAGTATCTAAGGAAGTGAGGTCTCACGATGAATTAAAGCGTGGAGATGGTTACACTGAATTTTGTTGTGAATAAAAGTGTAAATTCAGGTTCTTTCTCTAGTTCGTTTGCTTTGCTTTTAATATTTGTGCTGGCTTATTTTACATGGTATAAATCCATAAATATTCCAGCAGATGTGGTTTTCTGGCATTAGAGCTTATGGTAACAGGTGCTGATTTATGTTCAAGTGGTATAAAGCTGTGTTAATTCCTTTAATGTATTTTTCATTTTCTACCCCCCTAATTCTTGCTGCCTGGTAGCTGAGAATTGAAAATTAACCAATAATTGTTTCTGGCTTTAGTCTCTTCTTCAACCCAGGCAATGATGTCAAGGGTAAGGAAGACTTTTAGATGCTTTAGCATAGAAGGTGTACCTTCTTTGTCCTTTATCTTTTCAGTGTAGTTTGATTCATTTGTAATGTGCACTTCATTATCTGAAGTAGTAAATAATGCTTAAAACCATTGTGACACAGGCGGTCCTAGTAGGTCTCTAGGAAGAAACACTGATTTTTTTTTTTTTAAGTTTTTTTTTCTTGATGGAGCATTCTCAAAATAGTAGGAAGAAGACTGGTATATGGTAGTAAAGCAACATTCAGCAGTGTTTCTTCCTAGTTTATGTGATATCCTTCATGCTTTAGTTCTTAAATGGGACTGTGTAGGAGATGTCCTGTTTCTGAATTAATTTTTATTCAGAGGAGCGCAAAGGGTATGTTGTAGGCTGCGTGTTTGCTTATTTTTTTCTCTTCAGCTAAAATAGAATTTTAAATATTTTTCTGTTTGCTTTCTCTCAATTCTGTCCTGGATAATCAACACGGCAGTGTGTCTAGGGTGGGTTCCATTGAAGTAAATACTCTTCCAGATGCAGCCAGACCTTTAGCATCTCAATATCCAGATAATCATCTTCCACATGTCCACAGAAGAAGAAGGATTTTCTCACTCTGAGTCACAGCTTGTTGAAGATATGAGCTAACCTAGCTCACTCCATTTGGAATGGGGAGTAACTACCAACGTGATAGATTTGCTTTTTACTACATGGAGTATTTCTTGGTAGAACTGTATGATGTGACCATAGGCTTGGCACTGGTATATGTTTTCCTGCATGATGGGTAGCTTTGAGGGACATTTGCAGCATGAACAACTCTTTGGCACACAGGGTTGGGTTTTTTGGCAAAGCTGCAGTTGAGCTCTAAGATTTATTGTGATGATCATAGAATAGTTTAGGTTGGAAGGGACTTCTGAAGGTCATCTAGTCCAGCCCCCCTGCAATGAGCGGGGACATCTTCAACATGATCAGGTTGCTCAGAGCCCCGTCCAACCTGACCTTAAATGTTTCCAGGGATGGTGCATCTACCACCTCTCCGGGCAACCTCTTTCACCACCCTCGTTGTAAAAAATTTCTTCCTTATATCTAGTCTGAATCTACCCTCTTTTAGTTTAAAACCATTACCCCTTGTCCTATCGCTACAGGCCCTGCTAAAAAGTTTGTCCCCATCTTTCTTATAAGCCCCCTTTAAGCACTGACAGGCATCAATAAGGTCTCCCTGGAGCCTTCTCTTCTCCAGACTGAACAACTTCAAGTCTCTCAGCCTGTCCTCATTTATAGTAGTGATGGGGAGAAATCACTATTATCACTATTGTCATTACCAGTGCAGCTACATGCTGTAGTTACTTTTTACAGGACATATTTTCATTATAATAAATAATTATTTTGTGTATTTTAGTGCTACGGTAAAGTTATCTGCAATCTGTAGAGGAAATACATTACTAGTTCTGTTTATTCACTGTGTATCTTTTTGTGGCCATTTGATAGTTTGTAGACTTAGGTTTAACATAGTTTATATGTTTTCTGAAAATAGTAGTTACTGGAGAGCAGCAACAGGAAAACCTGGACCTATAGTGCAAAGTGCATTTTTTATGTTCTGCTGTACTTTTGGAGAAATAATAATTCCAGGCCCTGGACAAGAGAGAAGATAATATCTTGTTTTGTAGCTCAACTTCAGGTGAGTTCATCGCATGAATTCTTAGAAGGAAGGTTTAAAACCAGCCGGAAGTCAGTTTTAAGAAGTAGAGAAGAGATCACAGATCAATCATACCTGATAGATTTCATAGATTGGTAGGATGCTACCTTTCAGATTAGGGCTGACCTGTCCAACATAATTGTCAGGTCTTGGAGTGCAGTAGCAGGTCTTGAAGCTCCCTGGGTTTGGCTGCCCATGTTCAGGCCAGCTCCAACACCATGCAGCTGGCTAACCCTAGATCAGACAGTTAGTTGTCACAAGCCTTGTCAGCGGCCCCTGCCCCATGTCCTGGGGGCTGCGCTTAAGCTCAGGTCCTTTCCCGAGCTCCTCCAGGTGTGTGCTGTACCTGGCCATGTACATTGCTAACCCTGACACTGTCTTGCTGACTTGGCTTCCCAGCCTGACCTGAGACCTGCCCATCACTGCAGGCCTCTCTGGTGACCACTGGACTGTTGGGTGAGCCAGGTTTATATCTCAGGACCTGTTCTCTTCTTGCTCAGTGACAGTGAGGTCCCTGCTTGCCTTGCTGTCACCCTTGACTCCCATTTCACCTTACCCTGCAGAGCAGCTTGTCCTTGCTGCTCCTTGGCAGTTAAATTCTGCAACTTCAGCAGCAGCATTTGTATAAAATATTCTCTCTACCCTGCCTACCTTGAGAGTTCTGCCTGGACATTGGACAGAAAATTCCATCTGGAGAGCAGAAACCACTTATTTGAAATTGAAATATCACCCAACGATATTTGCATTTGTCATAATTTACAAAAATGTTGGCCAAAAGAAAAAAAAAAAACCAAAAACCTCACAAACCCCACAACCCCATACCAAAGAGAAACATCAGGAAAAAGTCGTACATTAGCTTGACCAACAAGATGCTAAACAGAATTCCAAAATTTCAGGATTTAACTTCATGAGGCTGTTTTTTGGCACATGGTCCTTGATGACCAATTCCTCTAGTGATCCTACTGGTCACTCAGCCCTGGGCTATATTTTTCAGTTACCTTTGCCTGAGGAATTGCTAGTTATGCTCACGTTCTCTGTAGCATTTCAGATTTTATCCCATTTAATTTATTGGGACACAATTTTTTTATTCCTCACAAAAGCATAATACTATTTTAAGTTTTTACCCAGTAACAGAAGGTAAAATTTCATAGACAGTCACGGGCATTAATATTTTAACATAGAGCTGGCATTTAATTTGAGAAGGAGCCATTATTATTCCATTAATGCTTGGGGGAAGTGCATGAAAGATCCCGTCTCTCTAATCCTCTGTTGTCTCAAACTCCTTTGACCTTACTTCATCCATGGGCATTAGCTTTGTAATCCTCCGTTGTTCATTTTTTCTTATTAGAGGATTTACTGAGAGTGATGTTTGACATGCCTTCCAAACAGTTAACAGCAGTCATTTATATTTCAAGTATATTTGTCCTGTTTGTATCGACATATAGAGTGGAGATACCAATTTTAGTGATACGTATATTTTAAACCTTGAAGGTTTTCATGCTTGGAAGCCAAGGATCATCTATTTTAATTTTATCTGAGACCTTAGTCCCTTACTAGCTGTGTATTGATTCTGTGGGGATCATCCTTAAGAATTACATAGCTTCTGGGTGATGTTTTGTCTTTTACAATTCTTATTACCGCTTTTATGAATTACAGCCATGTTAACAGTTACACATCAAGCTGGGCTTAAGCTGAAATCATCATCTATTATCCAGCAGATGCGTTTCATTAAACTGCAATGTGTTTCATGCTTTAGGTCAAAAGAAAACTTTCATTCTGTGTGCATTCAGGACAACTATAGGTGTTTACAGGTTTGGAATGTTACTTCTTTGTGGTAGAAAGGAATGTCTGGGGAAGCTTTAGAGCACCATGTTGATGTTTATTCAGTCTGAATGTTTTGATGCTATATGCTGTCTACTTCAAGCAACCAGATTAAAAATATCTTTGTGAGACTACTGGGAGTTGAACACCAAAACTGTTTAGATCTTCTGGCTGTTTATCATCTCAAACATTCAGATTCTACAAAATCAACTTTTTTTTTTTAAGCTCTAACTGAATTTCAGCACAAATTTGTTAATCCAATGGAAATAATAAATTATAGAACATATGGATACGATCTTTCTCAAAGTTGGTTTGTAACATCTCCAGTTGGACATTGGTTCTCTGACTGACATGGCAATTATGTTACGCTTTATTTGATTATGAAATAGTTTTATTTCAGTTTTTCCTAACCTTTCTTTTTTTGCATTTAGAAGTGTAGTGTCCAAATTTGTAGACAGAGTTTCTTTAAACTTTCTTGGTATGTTTGAATTCAGGTTTTAGAATGAAAGAGAGATTGAGATTTAGCCCACAGTAAATTTTCCTTTGACTTCAAAATGTTTTGGTATGAATAGGAGACAAATTCAGTATTTTGAAAACAGTTTCCTTTTGATTCACTCAATAATATACAGTTTTTCATAATATAAAGTGTTTCAGACATAAACTCCACTTTTGTTTTTCATTTTTCTGATAAAAGAGGTCATAATTTCTTAATGATGATTGATCGTAGGCATATAAAAATTTTTTACTTACTTAAATGGGAATTGCATATAAAGTCAGTATTAAGGAAGTGCCAGCTTTGGGATAAGGACAGTTGGGGGCGATAGAGCAAAGAGAGTTGAAATAGGTAAGGAAGGCTTTGTCTATATGACAGCTTACTCCTCAACACAGTTTGAAATGGAAAATGAGATTCGTCATTCTTTCTTCCCTGATGCAAAAAAAATGTTTGTGAAGTCTCACAGCCTGGTGTCCTTTCTCTCTGTAGTAACAGCGTGCTCGGCAGATAACCAGTTTATCGCTTTTTCCTAGCCCTAACAACAAGAGTTCTGTGTGGTATGAGCTTCAGTTTACTGATGATGCATATAAATGTTGATACATGATGTGCCACAGTCAGATTTCTCTTTTTCATTTTCTTTTTCTGAAAAATTAAAATTAATAATGATTTCCTGTCTTTCATGTGTTTAGGTTTGCAGCCCATATAATGTTAGTTCAAAAGACTTTCTATGCATAGTGATACTAAGAAGTATAACAGGCTGTTTTTTGGTGAGGCTACTGATTGTGGTGGCTTTTTTTTTTTTTCTTGCACGTGATGGGCTACGGAGAAACAAACCAGATTTTCCCCAAGAAATTCTACGGAAAATTTCAAGAGAACTTCCCATCTTACAGTGGTATGGTAGCTGCTACCTCCTTAGCTAAGTTCTCTCCTGATGATAACGCTTTTTGGAAAACAATAATAATTTATTGAGACACATTAATTTGTAGTAATTTATTTCACATCTGGGCATGCTTGGTTTTTCAGTCTGCCGCTCTCGGCAGATGATATCACACTGGGAAGTCCCTGATAACATAGTTATCACTTCATTCTTTTTTAACTGGTAATTTATATCAAGATCCACTCTGCCATAATCATTTAGCTCCTCTGATGCTTTCTTTACTTTTTTTACTTTTGTTTTCTGGTTTGCTTTAACTTCTATTCTAAAAGCCATAGGAGGGTAAGGAACAGAGACATGACAGATTGTCATTATTCTATCTGCAAAAAAGATAAGGCATATTAGGAGGGAATGTGGGCTGTCCACAGCTTGAGCCCATCAAAGTTATCTCTTTAGAAGGTTTATGTTTTATGAATGAGCAAACTACCGTACTTAAAAGTAGCCCATCATATACTTCATGAATTTTCAGAAATGACAGTAGAGAAATGTTTGTGCATAATTGTCCTATTTTTTGAAGGATATACAGTAGGACTGGGTACAATAACCAGTAGCTTTTATCTCATGTTATGGTATGAAAATGGGAACAGAGATTTCTCCTGATTGCAGTTAGAGGCTTAGGACATTAACTTTTTTTTTCTGGAAATGTATCTTCCCAAACTTTAAGTCAGTAGATATTTTACATTGAAACATATTATAGAGCAAGGTCAGCATGATATTTGCAAAACCTCCTGAAAACAACAATGTCCTCTCAACCAAACCCAAAATATTTTACTTGCAGTATCCCAAACAAATGACAAAACACTGAGTTTTCAAAAAATGTGTGAATATTTAAAAGTCTTAGAAGTTGGAGAATCTTAAAAAACAAAAAGAAAAATACTAACTTGAATACCTAATTTGCTGATAGACATAGACCAGAATGTAATAGTGATATTGACCTAAACACTTGCAAGACTTTTAACATTCTCCTAATCTCCTTCTAAAAATAAACTGAAAATGCCAGGAGCAACCTAGCTTCTCACCCATTGTTGTTTAATCATAGTAATATAATACCTCTTCCCTCAGTACGCTCAGGGAATGGGTAATATTTGTCCACAATTGTAGAGGCATGTTCAGTCAAGTACGTATTCTATATTGTCAGATTTTTAAAATCAGAATGTCTGGCATTGTTAGTTTTATCAATTACACTGATGCAGGGAAGCCTACATCTTTAACAAAAACAAGGATTTTATTTTCAAGGCTCGACTTATAGAAGTATCTATTGGATTTTTAAGAGAAAAGACAGTCATATAATCTTAATGAAATCAGAAGTCTGAGAATACGTCGGATTTCACAGATTGACAGCATCTTTTATAATTTGACAGGGTGAAAAGAGATGGGTTTAGAGGCAACTCCAACCTAGAGTACTTGAAATTGCAATCAAGCTATTTCAGCATACATGATTTTCAAGGCTTGGTTTAAGTTGTTGTTACCTGAATGATTAAGTGTCAAAGCCCTCTCCTCCTTCCTGCCACCCTTAATGTAACAATATTGGTAGGTGCAGGAATATTTTTTTTTTCCAGTTGCTGTATGAAATGATAGGATTATTAGTTTGCAGTATCTGCGTGCAATCCAATGAATCTTTAGAACCCAACTTCGATACTGGGTTGGAGGAGCTAGTTCATGTTACTTTGTGTTGAAACCCTTTCCTAGAAAATTAATGGTGAACACCCCAAAAAGCTTTTTCAGATAAACCTGGATTTGGTAGAGCCATAAAGAACTGGTGAAGAACCTAAAGAAGAAAGGAACCATTATTCAATCAAGATATTTGGTGACTGCTTGTAATTTTCAGTATGTTCTTCAGTTTTGACAAGTCTTTAACATGGACTGCCCTAGAGGTTCATGATTTTGAGTTCATTATAAATACTTTCAGTTCATTATAAATACTGAGTGCCTCTATATGTCTTAAATTTGATATGAAAAATTACTAATTATTGTACAAGCCTGTGACACCCTTTTTAATTTATTAGAAATTTTCCTAAGCTGTTTGGACAAAGTATGTAACCCAGTCTTCCTAGTATATGAGTATTAAGTTTTTTCTAATTTATTATTTTTTTTTAAAAAAAGAACAGTTTATTTTATTATACATATGTGGTTTGTATCTCGCCAAATGATCTACCTTTGAACAGTTAATTTAAAATGTTATGTTTTCTTCTATATATTTAACTCTGCCTTTATTAAAGCTTCTCAATCGTAATAGCTGTGCTTAATGAGGCACTGTCTGCCTTTTGATCATGGAGATTTGGAAAAAGGGATCTTGCGAGGAGGCTGACAGCAGACGCTGTCCTTGGTATGCATTGCTGTTTTCTGAAAGGCAGTTGAATAACAGATTTTCATGCTTTTTCTTGGAGAAGTGACTTCCTTTCGAAAGAGTGAATTTTGTCTTAAACTAGGAAGATGTTAGATATTGCACAAATCCTATCTGTATTATGGTTTGGACCTTACGGACTTGAAGGAATGTTACTGGATATACAGTAATTCTGATTTTAGTAAATCAGTTTCCTCAGATAGCTGAGGTGACTGATGTTTTTTTACATCTATTGAAAGGTTAACAGGTGTAGTGCTAAAATAAGACTAACATAAAATGATGACAGTCTAACACCTAGGGACATTATGTAGGTAAGCTGTGGCACGCTTTGAAATGCTTCTGCTATAGAAACCAACAGTTGGATTATGTTGATGTGTAATTCTTATGCAGAGTATGTTGGTAGAGAACTGATTTAATTAGCTGCATGGATAGAAGTTTGCCTACAAGCAGACCTAAAGAAAGATATTTTAGAGATTCTAATTATTTTATGGGTTTTTTTTATTTTATTAATTACTTATTGCTGCTTTTAAAGAGTGTTTTTGCTATGATTAAACTTCCCAGCAAGTCACTTAATATTTTGCTTATGTATTTTTTTTTTTTAAAGATAATTTTTTTTTTATCTTTGAGTCACGGCATATCATACTGTGAGCAGAAACTTGGGCCAGCTAGTGTATTGCATTTCCTAATGTAGTTGGAATTCAGAGTAAGGCAGTATAATAAATCCTTTTCTTTATCAGTTTTCAACCACAGATAGGCGTGAAAAATAAGCAATTATAGATAGATACCTGTGATGAGTTTCCAGCAGTGGATTATGAAGATTGATCTTGGTGATAGGGAATGAATTTCAGTGCTGCAGATTTTGTCAGTAATACTAAGTTAAAAGGAAGCAATTCCAACTGGAGGGAATATCAGAGGAAAAGCAGACTTTAGGATGAGCTGCCCTAAGAAGGATTTTTGATGATACATGAATTGACTCTAATAGGGAATTAAGCAGCTAAAGTAGGAAAAACCTCTGGACTAGAGTTTATAATTTTAGTTTTAATTTTTTATGTAAATTGAAAAGAGAGCTGTAGAGAGGGCTTAGTTTTGATATTGCAAAGGGCAAATAAGTGGTATTTGCAAATATGTGGGAAAAGCAATCTGCTCACAGAACCTGTTTTTATTAGTTTCTGTACTGAAGAAAAATAAGAAAAGAGGAAAAAATGCTTTCTGATCAAATAAAAAGATTATTTTATCCTTTTGAATGTGAAGTACTAGATGACTTTTAAAAATACTAATTTTTAATATAAGATGTTCCAGTGTTACGTTACTGTCATGTTTATGTGCAGCAAGAGCCATTTTGAGTTTTATCTGTTGTTGCTCAGTATCTGTGAAAAAGCAATTTAAATTTTTCTGTTGTCTAAAGCTAGGGAAGAAAATCTGTCAAATGCAAAAACTGCGTGTGTGCCAATAACGTAATGAGCAGAACTGTTCTTCAGTAGGATTTTTTTGGAATGGATGATATTGTGTAAGGTATCTACAGCGTGCCAGGTTTGAAAGTCAAGTATCTAGTGTTTAAAATTGAGGAAATTCTTATTGGTAGCGTGTTACAAAACAATTTGAAAATTCTTTTAGGGATAATTAAGGCTGTGTCAGATTCCTGACTTAGGGTCTCAGTAGTGGGTTTACTTGCACTGCTGAATATAGTTGCAGGTATCTCCGCTTGTTATCAGAGCCTGGTATTCAAAACAGATAATTTAAGTAGAACCTGTCTCTGTGTTTGTAGGACTTAACCCAAATCCACAAAGGATTACCAGTTTTAAGCTGTTTCTGTTAAGATTTTGAGTGGAATTGTAACATATTATTTCTCCCATAATGTAGCTATATAACTGCACATGTACCACTTATTTACTACTAATAAACGCTTATTAATCATAATATACCAATGCAGATACATAATAATGCACTACTACTATTAATATACTGATGTACATGTGTAATTAATATATCTGCAATATACACATAGGAGTTGTTTTGATGAAAGGTTTGAGGCACCTTAACTATCAAGAGATGTATGTTTCGAAAATTTCCTTCCTTCCAGTGTCTTGAAGCCCAAATCATCTTTGTAAATAGAGGGAAAAAATGAATTTTATATACCTCATTAAAGATTAGTTAAAATTCTGGTTTAAGCTCCGTTCTGTAGGAAAACAACTATTCTGTAGGAAAGGAGCCATGTCAGTTACAAAATATAAGAGCCTGCATTTTGTAACATACATGCAGTGATAATTACAACAAAGGAAAAACTTTAAAATATTTGCTGTGCTCGTTGGAATGTAGAGTTATGCTTTAAAAAAAATCACGATCATGAACATATACTTTGAAATTCTTAATGTGTTGTCCTGCTAGACATGCATATATTACACATTATTGTCCACGTCAGTCTCTTCATCACACTCGTTGTCCTCTGGCAAGTCCGTGTCTGATCATGCTTCATTGGACACCCTGATGTTGTTTCTACAAGTTGTCAGGTCACATTTGTAGGTCTCTGTGCAGAGAAGTACAGTCCTGTTCGGTGTTGCTGTTATAGTTTTTGCTTTGATACATGGTATGCAGTCAAGGGAAAACTTCCTTACAATCATTTTCTTCCAGACTGCCTTTATCTGAAAGCAAAATCATGATGATTCATTTAGTATTTTTGCTTGTGAATCAGATTGCCTATGGTTAATGGAAGAAGATAACATACCAATAAGATCTGTAAGGTCACATGCAGTGGATATGTATACTGGTCACGAGAGGCACTTATGCCTGTTTCTTCGATCATGTGCATTGTAGTTTCTGCTGACTATCCTACAAAAATTCTGAAGAGTATTCAGATGTTTCAGAGGTAACCAACATATTACTGAAAGCTTTGATCTTGCGAAGATGTCAAATGACATTAAGGTTTCTTAACTACTAAAACACAAGTACCTGGAGGAACATGTCCAAGTCCTTTGAGTTTTTGATTAATAAAGTTTGCAAGGGCATGTGAGGATTAATCTCAGTCCTGATGCAGTTTTCCCCAGTTTCCTTAGAAGACATATTTCTCAGTTGTAATTATGTACTTAGGACCAGCATATTAATGTTCAGTGAACTGACAATTGCTAAGAGACAAGAGTAGAGTTTGTGTCCAGGTTTTTTACTACTGGTTCAATAAAAACCAGTTATTCTTCGATTATGACTTATTTTTTGGTATAGGAATGCATCCATGTTAAGAACTTTAGCAGAACGTGAAACAGAATGAGTTCATGGGTTGATTAGGATATTGATTTCCAGACTCCATAGAGTCAAACAGTAACCTTTCCACTCATGGCAGGGTTACCAAGGTGGCATTCAAATCCTCAATAGATCTTGCTATTACAGAGGCAGATTTTCAAAGGTTCTTAACTCAGCTTCTAATTTAGTGCTTGCTATTTTAAGCCTGCAGTATGCCCAGGCAAACTAAGCTAATTGTGGGTATTTATAAACCTGTGACAGCTTCCACAAGACCTGTTCTTTGAGAAGAGACAGGCTATTTTGACACTAATGTCTCCCTTTTGCACTTACTGTTTTTGGACAACCTTTCAATTAAAATCTATGGAGCGTTCAAGCAGACACTGATCTCATTTGGCAATTCTCATTTAGAGCTACCCTGTTGTGGGTTGCTGGGGTATATTTCAACCTCAGACTCAGATCAACAGCTAACCAGTTCTCTCTGCAGTTTCTTCAGGTGTCTTGGGCTGGCTGCCCTGGGATTTTGGAATGCACATTCTGATGTGGAACATGTCTCTTTGAAACACATCTGGTTTTATTTAATATGGTAGTGAGAAATAATATCTATGCTGCTGCTTTTTACATCATGATTTTTTGATGTTTTTTTGTTGCTCCTTCTGGCTTCTTTTGTGCTATGCAGAGGGGAAAGCACACAGCAGCTTTCACAGTCTGTCTAAATGTTGAAGGGAATTATACCTAGGTGATTACGAGAACAATGCAATAGCAGTGTGGATGGGCTACAGCAGTCTCACCTCAGAGTCAGTCTTTTTTTGTAATGAGGCAATTCGAGTTTATATTTGGAAACTTTGGCTTCACATGCAATGTTATAAAGAACGTTTGGCTAGAGAAGCTGCATCCTTACAGCAGGCCTCCCAACACTTCTGACTGCAGAAGTGCAATACGTAACACACACAATTCATCTCAGAGTCAAGAAGACTTTTTAAGTCTTAGATGTAGATGGCAACTGAGAATTTTTTCATGAAAATGTAAAAATGTGTGTTGTATGTATCCATATTCTATGGTGGTGCAAGGCATGTTTAAGGTTCTTTTTCAAGAGACTGGTCGCTTCTGTGATTTGCTGTTTGATAAATTAGGAATTTGGTTTTGCTGTAGCCACTATTTTTTCACATGTGCTATCTTAAGCTAATATTGTATTCCCTGGAACATTAGATGCTGAGTGCAGGATATAATTACAAGGAAATTAATTTGGGTTTAACAAGTTACTGTCAATACACTTTCTGTTGCTCTTTAGAGAAAGATAAAAAAAGTTCTAAAATTCAGATGAATTAATGCAGTTTTACAATTTTAACTGGGAAGAACTTCTGTGATTATATTGGGTGAATGCTGATTTTTCTATTAAGAGAATTTTTGAGATAAGAACAGAAAGTACTGAAAGGTCATGATGGATTAAGTCTCAGGAATCTAAACTAAGAAACCTATATTTGACTTTGTTAATCACAGCACCAAGGAATTTTCTGTATGACAATCCACTTACTGGTTGTTTGTAGATTGCAGATTATGATACGGTGTACTAAATATGCCACTTGCCGTCAGACAGAGGTTTGTAATTATGAAAAGCTGAAGCTTGAAAGAGTCTGATGTGAAAGATATATTACTACTGCTGTGGGAGTGAAGCGATAACATTAGTAAATGCATACATCAGACAAAAGTAACGTGTTTTAGTTGGAACATGGATGTTTTTTGGAGAGGGAAATAATGCTGCAATTAAGGAAGTGGAGAGGGAGAGAGAGTACGGCTGTTCAGCCTAATTGGCACACCTTCCTGGGAGAATATTTCTCTTTAGCAAGGTAACACCCTTCGCAAGATTAGACATTTTGGCAACACTTTCTATTTAGAGTCTTAAATACTAACTTCTTTATAATATTAAATGGATTTAAATCAAAACTGATAATTTTAGGTGTTCCTCTGTATGTTGTTTCAGTTCCTGTAAAGCTATTTTGAAAATAAATCCATGTGTGTGTAGATATGTTTTCATGTATGTATAAATAATAAATACACACTGAAATCAAGTATTAACACCATCAACTTTAAAAATTCTGACTTTACATCCATTATTAAACTCATGGATAAGTCGTGTTGTAAATGTAGATAGCTGTTTTTAGCTGGACCACATTCCCTTTCACTTCGCCAGGCTTGTTAGCTGGGGCATAGTGCCATGTCGGTGCAGTTCAACTGCTTTCAGAGTCAGACTAGGTCTGCGCGCATCACTTTTCTGGAGCCAGAGGCATTAAATATGGACTGCAGGAACACTCAAGTTGGCTTCTGTAGCAAAAATTTTTACAAGTTTAGTGCCAGTCCACTTGGAGCCATGCTAGCCAAAAGGCCCAAGTTATATTTGTACTGTGTTCCCTGGTGTTACTGATAAATATTTTCAGTTACAAAAAAAAACCCAACAAACACACTTTGTCACAGTCTTGTGTTACCCCAGCTAAATTTCTTCAAAATCTGTACTAGTTGTGTGTGATGGAAGGAAGCATTTTTTCAGCTGAAAGTGCATATAAATTTACTAAAGAGAAAAAGGCTTTCTGTCTTCGGTATCCTTTTGCTTTCTTTGGAACGTGAAAATTTTAATCCTATTCTTTGGTCTTCTGTTCAGAAATTCCACCCAGGATATTTTTCCACTCTTTCCTCCTTTAACAGGAAAGCTTAACTCCATTCCTGGAGATTTTGGAGCAGTTTCTTTAGTCTGATGTTTTTTCTTTCTGCCACCTTTTCAGCCATACCTGCCTGATATTTATTACTTGTTTAGGAGCTCTACTGTCTTCACTGGTTATTTTAATAATGGCAGAGCTATAACTAATGCTTTTTCCTAATTTTTAAGGATCTTCTGTTGTTGAGTTTTGGAGAATTGAATTGTTCCATTCTGTGGTGTTTGTTTTGGCATTTGTTTTTGATTTATTGTTTTTAACAGCATTCAGTCTTTAATAGAAGTGAAGACCGTATTAGGATTTCAGTGAACTTTCTAAGGAGGAAAATCACTAGTTAGGGTAGATTGGTTAGAATTTTGTGGCAGCAAATATTTAATTTTCAAAATTCAGAGTTGCTGTAATCATTGCATAAACAAAATATTTTTTGATAGTTTTTTCTTGAGAAAAAAAACTTTTCAGAAAACATGTATTTAAATTTTGAAAATTTAAGAATTGGTGACCTTTCCTAAAAAGAGATATTAGTAGAATGTAACATGGGTGGCTTCGATCTTGCAGTTCAGCAGTACTTGTGCTGGTTATTTTTTCCCCCCCGTTGTGTATGGATGCTGTTAATTGCAGAAGAGACTTAAAAACCACTTTTTTTTCTGGATTACATGCCAACAATATTGGGGACAGTACATGCTTAGGAATTGATACATTTTTGTTACTCTGAGTGCTATTAAGTAGCTGTCTAAGTATTTCTTAATTTTTTCTGTGACCATTAGGAAAGGATTGGTACTTGGTGCACTTGTCACTTACTGTGACAGACGTGAATGACAATGTACCCAAATGGGCCATGGAGCCCTTCCCATTTTTGGCTGTGGTTTCCCCTGAAGCTCCGGGAGGTACTGAAGTATACAGGCTGCTTGCTGTGGATGCAGATGAAGGGATCCATGGAGCTGTAGAATATTTTCTCTTGGAAGGTAAATATTAACCCTCTCATTCCCTGTGTATTAGGCTTCACTGTTGTGACTTTTGTCCTTTAGCCTGTTTCATTGGCGAAAGGTCTTCCGTTCCTCCTGCAAAGGTTCTTAATCTCTGTGTGTAAGAAAAATCAACTTTTATTGAGGGTATGGACAGATTTTCCAGATTTGAAGTGTGTTCTCCCTGCAAAGCTGGGTTCCTGCCGAGATTGTCCCCTGGGGAATGATGGGGACTGGAGCAGTCAATACTCCTCAGGGCTGTGGCAATGGCAGCAGTAGTCAGCACCTCTCTGCTGGACTGTCTGTTCATGAGATAGGGCAGTATTGGAGCACAGTTTATTGGGTAGAGAGGGTTAATGTTCCTTTTCCCTTACGGAAGTTATCCTTCTGGTTAATCTCTAAAAAATTTTTAAGGGTCTGGGTTGTGCTTTAGCTTTGCAAAGCTAGTACAGACTCATTAATAATTTACTTTGCGGGCTCTTAAAAGAAACCTCAGTAATAGTTCAAAGCTGTCTAAGCAGAAGGAGAGTAGCAATACTCGTCCAAAAGTGACTGTTCCTCTTGGGCAGGACTCTATCAGGGTATTTTCTGGTAAGGGATATTTAGGGTCAAACAATGCCAAAGTATTGGAGAATAAAGAAGAGTGATAATTGTCTAGAGAAGTAAAATGCAACTTAGAAATATAATCATGAATTTGAATTTTTGTGTGCGTGCTGATTCTAAGCCAAAACCAACTTGGGAATTGATACCATTTTCTCATCTTTATTTTAATCAAGTAAAAATGTTCTTGCTGACAGAAATTTGTGGATCTGTTCTTTTTAGGTGGTGAAGACAGGTTTGAAGTTGAGAAGGACACTGGCTGGATTAAAACAACAGGTTTGCCGTTGGTGAGGGACAAGGAGTATTTACTGACTGTACTAGCAGCAGATAAATTTGGAAGCAGAGGGTCTCCAGCCTCTGTTTCTGTAATTGCTGGATTTCGACCACCACAGTTCACCAACATATCATACTTTGTTTATGTTCCTGAAAGTATGCCACAAGGAAAATCGTAAGTAACAGTTAAAAATAATGCAGTGAGATTGTGTTCCTAGTTTAACTTCTGTATGATCTTTCCAGAGCTTCAGTATTGTTTGTGAATCACAAGTAGATACTGTGAGTAGCAATTTAGATATCTTAATAATGATCACGATACAGTTTGATTGATGTATTTTTTAATCACCCTTTTATACAGAAAAGCAGTATTGAAAAATTACAGTTTCTTGCTTTTTAAACAATATGGAAAGTATTAGTAGGTGTTGGTTGTGTCTTAATTTTCAAACAAAATGCAGGATTCCGAATATAACTGTTACATCATGAGGAAAGATATCCTGGTCTGAAAGAATATATTAATTTTATGTGTCAAATTTGGAGAATTGCCTTCTCCATCAAGTGAAAATCAGAAAAAACAAAAGACTGTCTTCACTGTCTTCATCAGTCATGGAGACAAACTGAGCAAAAATGAAGATGCCACAAAACTTGTCATTTTATTTTTCCATCCTTTGTCTAACCATGTGGATCTAAATATCACAGAAAATGTTAGTAATACAAGTCCACCTGAGTACTCAGTTCTGTCTGCCCGAAACTGTTTTGTTCTTATGGAAAACATTTCCTCTTTCAGTTGAATCAAGAGTACTTTTGTCCAGTAAACATCTTTCTTGTGCGACCATTCAACTGTTATTCATATTATATTGTCTGTGGCGTTGTATTTTACTGTACCAACCTACAACATTAGGTTTTACAGTGTCTAAATAACCAAGATGAGTTAAGATTTTTTTAAAAAAACACAATTGGTATAGTAGATAACAAGGTTTTTCTTTAGAACTGCAGTAAACTTAAATAGCACAGGCATAAAAGAAATATAAGAACTGTGAAATGCTACAATTCCTGACAGATACCTGCCATCTTGAGTGCAATAATGTTTAGGATTAAAAATAGTGAAATTCTTTAGAACTATTTTTTGTCACTATTTAAAAATAGGTTTGCACACCTAAGATGATAGTAGATTAATCAGTTTGTCAAATTACTTCATGATATCCAAAAGGAGTGAAGTATTTAATACAGTTGTTATTATGTCAGAATATAAACAATGTGCCCATTGAAAGTAGTTTCCTGTTACATATTGACCAGAAATAGTCATGAAAATCTGTGTAGAATCCTAAAGTTCCAATATTTAAATTGGACCAATTACACAAGTTGCAGGGAAACAGAGTTGCTGTCATGCACTGGACTTCTGGGTGTGGGGTTTCATAATTGTATGCTGATTTAAGACTGCTGCTGAGCAGAGGAGTGTTACAAAATCTCTGTCTTCCTTTGGTCTGCCACTAGTGCTAGTATGCTAGCTGCACGGGCAAACTGATCCTATGAAAAACAAAGCCAAAAAAAGTAAAAAAAATCAGTTGGGTTGTTAAACATGCTAACAGTATGGCCTTTTGATTTTTAGGGCTGATAGGAGAGTAGAGGTGGCCTAAGCATGCAGCCAGGGTAGGGAGTTAGATGGAGGGCAAAATAATTCCTGTTGGCAGGAATACAGTCTTGGCACTGGCTGAAACTGACTGTGAGACCATGTAATGGGAAAATACAGAAAAAGGCTAACATGAGATTATGACCTACAGCAACCTTTTCCATTGTTTCAGTATTGCACTTAAGGGAAGTGAGAAGACAGCAGCATGGAAATAGACAGGGGGAAAAACTGTTCGAACGCACAGAGTTTTGTCTTCTTGATTTGTAGTTGTCACAGGATCATACATGTTGGTGGGTTCTACATGGAATTTCTTCCTAGGAAACCTGCGGGGTAAAACAACAGACGTTTGAGGTTTTAGTATTCTGTTTTAAACCCTTTAAAAATATTTATTTTTTAATTTCTTCTTTTACTTCGTATTACAAGTGTTTTTCCCACTTGAAGCCTTTAGACACATTGGACTTCAGTGGGAAAACCTGTAACATGCATGCTGTTAGTGCCTGGCTTTTATCCTTTTGCAGTTACCTGTTGAAACTTTAGGATGGTATAACTGCAGCAGCAAACTTACCATGCTGTTATTAAAATGAATCTTTTGCACCTTACTTTATCTTTTAGTTTCCTGCCTTTAAACCATCACTACCACAGAAGGACATTAGAGTAGGCAAATTCAGTTGCAGCACAAATGAAATACTCTGTTCCTGTGTTTTTAATCCTTACTGTGTTCTGCTTCAAATCTTTATTTGTTTAACCTCAAGACGAAAGTAGTGCTGTATAACAAAGTGTTTGAATTTGGTATTTAGGTACAGCTATCACTGACTTCAGTGAGTTTGCTCTGATCAGACCTACCGAATTGCACCATCATTTCTGATATGTATAATTTTTGTCATATTTTTTGGTATGTTGTATTACGTGCTTAAGAGTCCTCCCTTTTTTCTTTTTTTTTTTTTTAAATGCAGCTTTCTTACAGTCACTGCTGTATCATATCAAAAGAAATCCCTGAGCTACAGTTTTTTAACAAATCCTAGTGATCTATTCAGTATTGATCGGGCAACAGGAGATATCAGTTTAACTCGGAGTGTGGATTATGAGACTGACCAACACCAGTATGTTCTTTCAGTCAGAGCAGAGGAAAATGAGGAATTCAATAGTGCAGCTGAGGTAGGTGTTCATTTCTGGCTGTCTGTATGTCTTTCCACTTTCCTACAACCTTCCCAGACTTCTGTACAGATTTACTAGGGGCTCCCATTTCCTCAATTCATGCTGTCTATTCCACTGTCCATTTTAAAAGTCTTTCTGTCTATGGGTAGATGTTGAGGGCTGGTTTAGGTACTCTTAAAGTTCACTGTCGCTGATACTGGAACAGTGGTTTCTGAGGGATTCCGTCATAGGCCCTCGGTCTCATCTGGGAAGATATGGAAACAGATGTGCCCAAGCCAAATGTGGGGTTGTGTCTTACTCTAAACCTTTGTAAAGTATGGTGTATATTTGAGATTATTCCAATTTGAAGCAAGAGCAGAACAGAGAATGATTTGTTTAGTATCAAGAACACAAAGTGAACTTGTAAAGAGAGAAAGTAATAAAAACTCCCAGATACTAAGAGATGATGGTTCATGGTGTTTTAGAAAGCTGTTTGACAGCAAAAATATTTTTAAATATAGTTATTAGAGTTGTTTGAAATCAAGGATTCACTGAGCTAGGAAATGCATGCAATGTAACAGTTTGTTCCTGCTGCAGGAAATAAGATGTACACTGTAGAGGGAACAGGTGGCAGAATTATTAAGAACAAGAGGGAGGACACAGAGAGACAGTGAAACAGTGTGTCAGTGTAGTGGCTGTAGCACACCAGAGACTGATAATTTCTATTGACCCTTTTACGTACTACAAGATGAAGGATGGTAGAATATGACTTGAAAGGGGATTATGAGATGATTTTAGAAATACACTTAGCCTAAATGTAGTTTAACTTGCACCTGCTTTACACTGATACAACCTTAGTGGTTATGAGAGAGCAACTCCCAGTTTCTACGAACCTGTGTAAGGGTAGATGGAGTACGTGTCTACCTGTTGCACTGTGATGCAGAATATCTCAACCAGCTTCAGTCAGTCTGAAGTGCAGCAGTGTGAGATGCCATAAAGGCTAATTTAACACGCTCCTTACTGTTTGGATTGTAAACAATGCCACTGTGGACTCATCTTTGACATAGGAATATGAAAACATTTTTAAAGATGTTAGAAGCAGAATTGTATTTCTGAGTTGTTTTACCATAATCGGTTCTATTTACATCTGATTTACACTGCTGTAATTGAATTCAGAACTTGGTCTTGGAGATTTATACTGCTAAAATGTAATATGCTTGGCAGTAGAATTGTGTTACAAGTGTTACAAATCACAGAAGTGTTGGAAGATAATGGAAAAAGGATGCTTGGAAACCAGACGATCCATTTTCCTTTAAATTAGTAATAGGAAATAATCAACGGGGATGAAAGGTGAGTGCTGAATGTTGCTGTAGAGGACTGAGACTTGGCAAAGCCTAGTATTGTGGAATCTAATATTTCAACGGTTCTCAGCAGGAAAAGAGCAATCTAAGAAAAATGGCTTATCCTATGTGCTATAGCTTCTGAAGACCTCAAGGATGTTTTTGGGAAATTCTTCCATCCAATATTTCTAGAGCAATGAAGTAATTGCCTTGATTCACTTTGTTGTTTAACATTTCCCTCTTTTCCCGTTCAGGTTTTGGTTGTAATCACAGATGTGAATGATTGTGCCCCTGAATTTAATCAGTCAATTTACAGCAAAGTTGGTGTTCCTGAAACAGTTACTAGGACAACTGCACTTCTACAAGGTTAGTACTTCTGAAACTATTTGCTACATTCAGTATAGGTATTTTTGTTCCTCCCACTAATTAGAATTCAGTTCAGAAGGCAAAATTACCCGCCCCAGCATGGGTCGTTGCAACTCTCTGAAGGGGAATGTCATGTTGTAGAATCGGGTCATCATTATTTACCACTGCCACAGCCAAAACGATTTTGGGGGATGGGAACAAGACTTCAGTTGTGGTTGGTATTATGGCAGCAGGCTTAGAGTAGCAATCTTGCAACATTCCTTTTTTTGATAGAAAGTCAAAAGAGAGTGATGTTGGATCAGAAATTGTAGACACATCAGCTTACCTTCTCTGCCCGACTTTGAGTCCTATGTGGGCTTGCTCTAGGGAATACTGCTCTTTTGCGTTGAAAGCCTCTTGCATGGTTTAACTGTTGTATGTGAGGTTTTGTTTGGATGCTTGAGAAAAAGAATTTGCTTCTTCCCAATGTTACCAATAACTTAAGCTTTAAATGATAGCGGTCTGTAAATTATGTAAATTTTGATTATGTAAACCACAAAAATCTTATATTGAAAATCTTCATAAAGAAATGAGCAGGTCCTGGCAATAAAACAAATTTATGTCAACTAAACAGTTGTAGAACGGCCTTATATTAATCTTTAACCCTTACATAAACTTTTTATAAATCTTGAGAGGCAGAAGGAAATTAAACTACAGGAAAATTTCTGGTCCTTAGTAAATAGGATTTTATAACCTCCTACTGTTCTAGTTAGTGATTTATCCTGTACTAATGGTAGTCTGTTGGTTACTATTCTGGTAACTGTGCTTTTAATGTAGGTTTTTGTAGGTTATGGGTAGAATCTGACAAACACATTAATTTAACTTGCATCAGTTGAATAATATATGTAAAAATTTCATCTTTAATCACACAGGGTGTGATCTGTCTGAGTGATCTTAAGTCAGCAGTATAGCAACTTTTTTAAAGCGACTTATTTTCAAGTAGGGGTTAGCTCAATAAAAAGCATAGAGGATAGCACAATTTTATGAATTATTTCAAGCAGTACATGCCAAGGCAAATGCTGTTACAGTTTTATACTACACGCTAGTTCTCTTGTTAAAGTACTTAACATTCCAATTCACAAACTTTGATCTACGCAATGTCTTTCTCTTTTCTCTTTTAATAGTGACAGCCACTGACTGTGATTCAAAAGAGAATGCCGAAATGCTATATTACACTTTGAGTCAAGACTTCAGTATTACTTCTCATGGTACTATTTTTCCGGCAACACAGTTAGACTATGAGCGACCTAACCATCTTTATGAGTTCATAATTATGGCTGTAGATAAAGGGGAAGAGCCAAGGACTGGAACAGCAACTGTTAGGATCCATGTTTCAAATGTCAATGATGAAGCACCTGAATTTTCCCAGACAATGTAAATACATATTCTTAAAACTGTGGTATCTTTGTCTTTTACTGTTGCTTTTTTTATTTTGGTTGTAAGGCTGATCCTTACAGGGTGGTAACTGGCTTCAGTTCAGTCAAATCTGAGTTAGATTGCCAAATGTGGGATGACTTTTTGACTCTGAGATGCTGTTACTACTGGTAAAAAAAAAAAAGAAGAAAGTTTAAGTTTGGTTCTTAATTTTAAGGTTTAGGCATACTTTTAATGTATAGTAGGACTTAGATATCTAGCTAGATAGGGGTAGTATGTAGACTGTCTCTTTTGACGGATCTTGCTCTTACTTTTTTTCCAATATGTACTGAAAGAGAGAGGAGGTGCAGTAATTTCAGATTATACATTTCAAGAGGACCCCTCCACCACCAAAAGAAATCAAGCAGAAAAAGCAGGCAACTCAGTGTTGTCCTTGGCCCTCATCGGGACTACATGGTGGAGTTTTGCCTCGTAATTAGGCAATTTAAACTTAGATAGAGTCAACAGTCCGCATCCCTGGTTTATAATCATTGAAGAAAAACGCTTAGATGACAGAATCCTAAATGACTACTGAATTATAAAAACCACAAGAGAAATGTCAATAAGTGGAGTTCACTTAATTTCACTTAGTCCCATGCCCTACAGACTCTACTACTTTCTCCCCCTCCCCCTCCAAAGGATCAGTAAACATTTTTCTTCCATAATTGCAGCTCAGAAGCATCTGAAGCAATATCAAAAGTACTCATGGATTTGCATTAGAAGCTTAATAATGAAATTCCCAATCGGTTTCTGTATCAGCTTTCTACTCTTAAAGTAGAAGTTGCTCGGAACAAAACCCAGGCAGAGATTTCAGTGGTGCTAAGCCTGTGGTCTAGCTGAACAAAACATCAAAGCTTTCTGACAGTCCCCATTTTACATAAAGGTAACCTCTGGCTTCAAAATCTTGTGCCTTCCTTTCTTTCATAAACATTGCTTAGGAGATATGGCTTGGAAATAGTGATCTTTTGTAAGTTCTTATTGGATCTCTGTGCTAAATACTAAATACTAAAATACTAAACCAGATTAAGTTTCTCACTCTTCAGATGATGCCTATTTTTTGTATATTTATTTGTTTTAATATTCAGAGTAATTTAATATTTATCTTGTATCTGTTCCTAATTTTTAATCAGAAATGATGTTCACAGTATTAAAGATGCTGTGAACATCACTAACAAATTGGAAGCAGAAAACATAGTTAAACAAAACCAACAACAAAATCCTTTCAGCTCTTGTATTTAAAGTTTGCTGAAGAATTTGGTTAAATTGAACACAATTTTAAATTACCAAACATGCACAAGAAGCTTGTCTTTTCCCTGTACAATAGCAGGGAAACTGCTATTGTATATATGTATAGATTGGCATTGGAATTGAGTTCAGCTCCTGGAATTCAAATTTTCTCAAGTTTTCATTTAACCAGGTTAACCAGGCTGTGATTTTGCTTTATCTTTCCAGTTATGAAAAAAATCTTGAACCCAAAGATGAATTTCAGACAGAACTTAGTTGAAGTTTTCTGTGAAATAGATTCATTACAAACACCCATAAATTAGGTCCTGTTGAGAGACTAGTTTGCAATTAATGTTATGTTCTGTGGCAGGCTAATACAAAGCAAGATGATGATGTTGTCCTTCTAGCCCTTTGTTTAAATAGACTTACAGTGCAGTATAAACTTATGATTCCTTGCCACAAGCTTTCTTTCATCACAGTTATTCTGTATCTCAGTTATGAAATGCTTAAGGCTACCACTCTGTTTCATGTTGTCAGTTTTTACTTTCTCCTTTTTAGGAGACCTCTTCTGATGACTTGAACTCTTCTATCCCTGTATCTCATGTTCAAAATTATCAGAATTACTGTTCATTTGCTTTCCAGATGCAGAACTAAGACAGTGTCCTGAGGGTTGTGACTGAGCTAAACCAAAATAATTTACTTCTCTTACTTCATTGTGTATTAAATTGGGGGAAGAAAAAAGCTGTGTCTGTGAAGGTTTTGATATAAACACATATATCTAGACAGCAAAAGCTAAGGGAGAGGTTTTCAGTGCATCCATTTTCTTTGAATTTTTTCCTATTCTTAGCATATGGAAGGTGGGTCCATAAGCACTCTGAACCCAGTGACACATATGTGTTTATCGATATTGTTGGATACAGCCAGCTGTAGTTCATTCTTATGGCTGAGCTTTGGGATATCTACTATGGACAGGTCTGTAGTATGCTTAGTCTGGCCTATGCTCAATCCAGTCAGATGAAATAATAAATATTTGGGACTTTGCTAACCGGGGGGCTTTTCTACTCCAGAGAGCGTTAAGCTTAGGCTGATAATGCCTCTTAAGAGCTTACAATTTCACTGATGTGTCTGGACTTGAGAGGAGATTTTTGTAAAACTGACATTATACACATATCCTCCACATCTGATTCTCATCTTAGTTCTTCTGGTGCAAAGACTACACTGAAAGCATTTTGACAGCTTGTGTCAGAAAGTATGCTATCACTAGCAATGCTTTAACTTAGTGAATGTTTGCTTTGATTCTGTGAATCATGAAACTCATTCTTTAAAATTAAAAAAATAGTGAACTCTGCATTTAGTCCAAGTCTTGTTGCGAAGTTAAGCTTCAAAGCTTCAATACTGCTGAAAGTTTGCAGTGGAAATCCATGGGAGGTAACAACAGAAAGACATGAGTGGTTGGATAGATCATCAATACTATCATTTTACTGGTTAGCAAAGAAGCATCTTATCAGTGTAATTGTATTAATAAATTACAAATCTGCAGTACCCTTTGTACAGGTAATCAGTAGGCATTGTAAAACATAGTATTATTTCCTGTCTAAGTTCATAAATGTGTTTTCATAATTTCTTTTAACAGCTACAGGAGTTTTGTTTCCGAAGATGCAGGCCCAAACACACTGATTGCTACAGTTAATGCTGTTGACCCTGATGGAGATGGTGTGACATATGATATTCTGTCTGGGAATCAAAAAGGAAACTTTGTTATTGACCCTAAGAAAGGTAATAATATAATGGGTCTTTGCTGCTGCAGTCAAAATGTTGATTCTGGTGTGATGCAGCTTGAAGTCGGCTTTCATTAGGTAGCAATTATAAAAACTGAATAGCATATGTTATTTTTGAAGCTACTACTAATCTAATGGCGTGGCAGTTGGCACGGAAGGGAGCGCAGGAGATGTGTAGTGACCTTACCAGCCCAAGAGATGAGTTCAATTGGTGGTCGTCTCCCTCTCGAAAGGAGCTTAACTACTATGGTATCCACCCAATGCAAAGCCATGTCCTTTGCACTTGGCAGAATGGATGTGGCAACTCAGACTGTGGTCCCATGAAAACATATAGCCATCCAGGTCTGGGGCTGCAGGGAGTGCCAGAGCCCTTTGCTGGTAAGAGATGGCAGCAGTGAGAAGAGTGGTGTGAAGTGTGACTACATGGATGATGTGCTCAGGCTGGTGGCAGAACTACGAGAGGAAGTAGAAAGGTTAAGGAGCGTCAGGAAGTCAGAGAAAGAGATAGACTGGTGGAACCATGCTCTGCCCTCACTGAGACAGAAACGGGAACAACCAACAGAGAAAAAAACAAGATCAAGGAGATCCTGTATCCTCCCACCACCAGGATGAAGGCAGTAGCTTGAAGTAGAGGAGCAAACGGAGGCAAGTCCATGGCTTGGGCCCTTAGTCTGTTGCTCTGAGATGTGCTGGGTACGCTGCAGCACACTTGAAGTCTTACAGACATGAACCAGGGACTCCTGAGGTAATAGGAGCCAAGAGGGAAACACCAGTGAGATACCTCAAAGGAGTTAAGGGGTGTTCCTGTAAGAAGGTGACACTGCTGACAGCCCTGCTGAAGTGCCTCTACACCAATGCATGCAGCATGGACAACAAACAGGAGGAGGTGGAAGCCACTGTGCTGCTAGAAAGCTACGACCTAGTTGCCATTACTGAAACTTGATGGGACAAATCCCATGACTAGAGTGTGGCTATTGATGGCTACAAGCTGTTCAGAAGGGACAGGTGAGGAAGGAGGGGTGAAGGCATTGGCCTCTAAATCAAGAAATGGATAGCATGTGAAGAGCTGTGTCTGAAGAATAACCATGAGTGGGTGAAAGCTTATGGGTAAGAATTACAGACCAAGGCAACAAAGGGAGCCTTGTGGTTGGTGTCTACCACAGGCCGCCTGATCAAGGGGAGCCTATTGATGAAGCTGCCTTACTCCAGCTACAGGAGGCATCACACTCCTGTGAGAGGCCAGCACAGGAGGTTCTTGTCCTTCTGGGGGACATCAACCACCCCGACATCTGCTGGAAAAGCAACACAGTGAGCTGTACATAATCCCAGGAAGTCCTGGAGTGCATTGAGGATAACTTCTTAAGCCAGGTTGCTTAGAGAGGTGGTAGATGCCCCGTCCCTGGAAACATTCAAGGCTCTGAGCAACCTAATCTAGTTGAAGACGTCCCTGCTCGTTGCAGGAGGGGTTGAACTAGGTGACCTTTAAAGGTTCCTTCCAATCCAAACTATTCTATGGCTCTAATTTAAAAAAATGCAGGAAAAAGATGCAATTGTTCTGGACTCTTATAATGTTAAAAAAATTATATCATTTTCCTAAAAGATTTCTATAATTGACCTGTCTTACTTGTTTGTTTGCTTTCAGTCAGTAACTTCATAGTAGAGAGCATTATTATAGGTTACATGTAACTTAATAGAGAACATTATTATTGATAACAGTGTGATATTCCAAAGTGTTAAACAAGGATTGGAGTAAATTTGAATCTAGGAAACCGTTTTCAAATTTGCAGGAAGAAGGGGCTATTCTGCAGGGTAAGGTGAAATGGGAGTCAAGGGTGACAGCAAGGCAGGCAGGGGCAAGGATCTCACAGCCTCAGACCATCCTGAGCAAGAATGACCTGAGATGCAAACCTGGTTCACCCAACAGTCCAGTGGTCACCAGAGAGGCCTGCAGTGATGGGCAGGTCTCAGGTCAGGCTGGGAAGCCAAGTCAGCAAGACAGTGTCAGGGTTAGCAATGTACATGGCCAGGTACAGCACACACCTGGAGGAGCTCGGGAAAGGACCTGAGCTTAAGCGCAGCCCCCAGGACATGGGGCAGAGGCCACTGACAAGGCTTGTGACAACTAACTGTCTGATCTAGGGTTAGCCAGCTGCATGGTGTTGGAGCTGGCCTGAGCATGGGCAGCCAAACCCAGAGAGCAGGAGGAAGAGTTTGCAAGGGCTGTTGGTGCATTCAAAGCTTGATATCCACCTGCTGCAATTAGCCAAAGATACTATTAGTAATCAAATAGCCACGTGAGGAGAAAAAGCAATAGGATGAAAGTTCGGACTGGAATAGTTTTCTTTGTGCAACTTTTTTGGTAACTCATTTTTTAACTGGCTTAAAGTGGACATTTGCGGTTTTAGATGAGGCTTTTTTTCCCCGTGCTTATGTCTATGTACTAATTATGCATGTGTGAGCAACCACTTCCTAGCTGAGTTTGCTTGTGTTGTACTGACACAAAGTGATGCCTTTGTAGGTAAGTGTATGTTTCATTTAAGGACAAAGCCATTTATGTGAGCAGTGTTATTTACTCAAGAATACTGAGAAAAAAAGTAGTGTGGAGAATACTTCACAGTTTAAGTCATTTGTTCTGAGATACCAGTTTTTACATCTTTTTAAATTCTTTTCAGCAGTCACATATTTTTAAAGCCCCAAAGGAAAAAATCCCACAACACTGGTGTCCTCATTTAAATAAAGAAATAAAAAAAAAATTGCACAAGCACACGTCATCTTGGTCTGGCATATCCCTTTAAATTAATAGGATTTATTTGCTGGTCATTGCTTGAAAAAACAAAAGAGGATGTTTTGAGACAGAAACAGGCAACCAAATTGAAATCCCATTGAAGGATTGAAGTACCTTAATTAACTTCAGTTAAACAACTTTCTATTTAACCTATTTTGAACTGCAATCAAAATCTGAACTTGTATTTTTCAAAGCACAAGCACATTGAATATATAGGAAGGAGTAAGCCGCCCTAAGTTTTTCCTTCTCTGTATTTCATAGAGTTCGTAATTTCAATGCAAAACATGTTTTTGCAATATTAATGTTAAATTCTGTAATGTTCCCAAAAATATGATCTGCAGGTAACTTGCAAGTGTTGAAGCATGAACATGAATTTCTTGAGAGCTCCTTTTGTCCTTTCTGACTTAAAAATAAGAGTTGTATGTTCCAGAGTTAAATTTCTAAAGGTACTTCGGCACCTGAAGAGGAACAATTGTTTTAAAAGTGTCTAATTGCCACAAGGGTAGTATATGTGATGCTTCTGAAAATCTTTAAAGTGCTCAAAGAATCTTAACGTTTGATTGATAGTTTTAATATAGATAATCATGTATATGTACTTTTATACTTTTTTACCAATTAATTTTTATAGTCTTTGACACTTAATTTTAGAAACATTAGGATTTTGTTTTTCAAAACACTTTTGGGCTTTTGCTGCTTAATAAACCAATAAAGGTTGATACAGTGGCTTGCAGCATTTTCTTTTCAGATATGATGTCAGGGGAATAGTCTGTACCTCCTTGTCGCAGAAATGCCAACGTAAAGAGGAGATGTGTCAAAAATAAGTGCTTCAGCTCAAACAATACATTTGCAAGCAAATTGAGTGGCACTGATGCTGTGACAATCCTCTGCTGTAATGACAATTGCTATTATGCCTGATGAATAACAGAGGTGATTGATGGATAATGGGGCAAAAGAATGACAGCTTCTTACTGCATGGTCTCAGATAGCTGTAGTCTCTTTTCCTTTTGTGGCAAATCTTTCATACATCTTTCTCTGACAGTGCCTTTGTGTCCCATCCAGCAGGGTGTATCATTTGGGTGACTTGGGAGAGCAGCAAAATACAGGTTTCTGAAGAGATGCCTATATAACTAAATGCTGCTATGAAGCAGGAAGGTAAACTTGTACTACTTTCAGTTGAGTTAGCATTGGTAGCTACAGCAGTAGACATGGTGACACATGCTTCATCGCACTAATGATACAGGAACATAGCCAGGCTTGCTGGTGGGGCTGGTGCAGGTTAAACAGAAGTCTGCCATGATATTTCTCTGGATTTTTTGTTTTATTTTGTTTTTTTTTTTCTGCAGCAGATAGACTAGAACTAGTATGTGCAGGTCAGCTGAGTTGTAGCTGTTGTCTTACTTAGCTCTGTAGGCACACCTGCAGGCAAACCTGTTGTGCTATCTTAATTTTAATATCAGACTGCATTAAAAATACTATAGTTAATTAAAGTCTAGCAGCCTTGTGGTTTGTTGTCATGCTTACTAGTGAGAAGAATAACAGTAATTTGTTAATGTAATAAAACAAATAAAATCCCACAACCTATTGTTGTTTTTACAGGGCTAGTTAGACTTCGTTCAAGTCCATTTCCTAGGCTGCAGGGGACAGAGTATGTACTTAATGTCACGGCTACTGATGATAATGCCTCTGGAGGGCCCCATTCTCTTACAAGTACTGCCCAAGTTGTTGTGAAAATTGATGATGTCAACAATAACAAACCTGTCTTTCAGAAGGTAAATATATGAGGCCATTTGTATTAGATACTGTGGTAAATGTTTAAGACTGTGTTGTCACTGCAAGTGGTGCAGCAGATGAGCTGTTCAGGAAGCGGTCTGCTTTCATCTCTCTTTGGGTCCTGATGCTGCTGTTCTCTCCATGTTTTCCATTCCTCTCCTAGGACTTGCAGGGTTGTTCTCTTGTGTCAGATCAGCTCCTGTGAGCTCTGTCTCTTCCCTGACCAACATCTCATCTCTGGCATTTTAGGAGATAAGGTTGAATGAATAACTCTTGGAGGTTCATTGTGACAGATGTGAGAAGGAATCGATAGGTATAGCTATCTATGCAGTGGGCTTCTTCCATGATATTCTAAAATACCTCCTAAATCAAGTAGGCTTCTTTTGATGGTTATATGTCTGGAACTGATGAAAGACAGAACAATGAAAGTGTTTTAGCTTAATTTGTAAAGTACTGTAAAAAATAAATGCTTGAAGATGTTTTCAGAATGTTAGTTCATATTAAAGATCTATTATCTAAAAATTTCAAGTTTGATGCTGATGGCTAAAATGTTGATGGGTAATGTTGCATATTTTCAAAAGTCAGTGACTATTCATGTTGGTCTTGGAAATTCTTTGTAATCTGTCCTTGACAAAATTACTTCGTGTAGAAATCTTTTTTATAAGATTTTTGCTAATATAGAAAAATATTTGCAGTTGGAAGTATTGCAACTGTAACTTCTTCATTAGTTGGAGACGCTCAGTGGCCTCATGTTGTGTGGTGTTTGTATAGCAGCAAAATAGCAAGTGAAGTCTGTAAATTAATCATGGCACAGATAAAACATTAACATCAGTGCATGTGAAAGGAATTGTAGCTAAATCTTTTTTTTTTTCTTTTTTTCTCCCTCTAGTATATCTTTAAATCAAATGCCACAGTAAGTCCTTGATTTTTCTTTTTTTTTCCCTCCCCTCTCTTAGTGTCAGTATTATCGGGAACATGCTTCTGTATTGGAAAACCAGCCTTCAGGGACAGTAGTACTGCAGGTTGAAGCCACTGATGCTGACGAAGGAGCCAATGGTATAGTGAAATATGGCTTGATGCACAGAGGTGGTGTCCTACCAGCATTTAGCATTCATCCTGACACAGGTAAAGCAAGTATCAGAACTAATACTGGAATATAGAAACCACTTTGTTATGCTAATGGAAAGAAAGCTTAAATAAAATCTGAATTTGTGCATTTTCATTGAGTTTTTTGTTAGCAGACAAAATATAAACTGTATTAACTACATGAAAAAATATTCTCCTTTAATTTTGTACGTGTCCAATACTAAACTAGAACTGATGTTTTCCCTGAGATGTGGAAGTTCTTCTGTGTGAAATAACTTTTGTGTCTTTATATCTAGATTTAAAAAAAACACCACGTTTTAAGTGCACATTATCTTGCAACATTGCTAATGGCATATAAATGATTTATTCAAATGATGGTAACCTTAAAAACAACAAAGAGGCGAAGTCTTGGAAGGCCAAAACTGAATTCAGGCTGAACTTCTGGAGGAGAAAAGACATGGAACGTGCCTTTGCCCTGTATTTACTGGCCTTCAAAAGAAATATTTTTTTATACACTCATTCTCTTAAAGTTAGTTTGGGGCTTACCTCCATTTCCTAAATTTAAGTCCAAGGTGTGTAGATGTAAGTGTGTATGAAGTTCATATCTGCCTGAGCAGTACCATTTAAGCTGAAATTGTTAAATCTTGTGATTGGATCCTTGAACTTGAAGTTCACATTATAGGTGTATTTAGCTGTTGCATTGTATTTCAATGTATTGGCAGACAAATAAACATCTAAATGCAGAATATTGTCAAACGCATAGTATTTTAACTCTCTGGTATTTAATTTGTTTTCAGGAGTTCTGACAACTGTTCAGGTATTTGATCGAGAAAAACAGAGGGAATATCCTATCACTGTGACAGCAACAGATCAGGCAGCGGAACCGCTCATTGGAATATGTCAGATAAATATTATCATCCTGGACCAAAATGACAACGATCCCAGATTTGAAAACACCCGCTATGAATGTAATTGAGAGTCATTGGATAGAGTTTCGGTGCCCTGAGTGTGAGCTTACCTGATGTCTAAGATTTTTGGGTTTTGTCTTTCTTGGCAGTAGATCTTGTGACCAACTAGGTGATTGCAGCTAGAGACGCACTTACCTTAATTAATTGCAGAATTGTTATTCTGTGTAATGCTCAATGTAACAAGTACAGCCTTGACTCGTAGGCCTTCCTGAGTGTTGTTACAGGAAAATTCCTTGAAACAATAGCCGTGTCAGTATCTTTCCTCACCTGAGTAGAGCAAGCCTCTGTGGCGCTTCACAGAGATGTGAAAGTTGTAATAAGCATGTGAGTGTACAGTGCTGAGCACTAGCTGTATCCTTTGTTTTCTGATTAATAGATTTTTGTCATAACTTTTGATTACATACTTTTCCCCATTTGAATTTCATCTTCTGCATTGTTTGTTGTTTTACCTTTCCTTCTTGGTTCTACAAAAACCCCTTTCTGTTTATGGATAAACACCCAGAGGCATGTATAATATTAATAAAAAAAGGAAGACTGATAATTCTCAGTTGTACCAAAACCTAGAAAGTAGTTTCTGACAATGTGACCCTTTTCTTCTGGTTTTATGCAAGGAATTAAAATTCCATTTATGTATATTTCATACAGAGCAATTAGTCCCTTAGTAAAAATACAAGATGGAAGAAAAAGTAGTATCTTATTAGAAATGAGAATTACAGGTTATGAATATGATAATACGAAGTTCAAGTGTGATCTATAGCTCTGGAGTGATACCAGCTCTTTAAAATATTCAGTTTGATTTTTATGGCTATTGTTCCAAGGAATATAAAGTTATAGCTTCCATACATTATTACTTTAGTATTTCTTCATTTCTTAGTAAGGTGTTCATGGTACTTTAGTGAATTAATGATCAGTTTGAAATATCCTTTCCTTACATTAGATTTCCTAAGAGAGGATACAAGAGTTGGGACCAGCTTTCTTCGTGTTGCAGCCCATGATGATGATTACAGCTCAAATGCTGCCATTACATATTCGATAGCAAGTGAAGAACCAAATTATTTACAAATTAATCCTACCACAGGCTGGGTGTTTGTGAACCAACCCATATCTCAGGTATGGCACTTGCTTTCCTTTTTAAGCTGGCTATCTCAATACAACCTAGGAGGGACTAAGGTCATGAGTTTGTCCTTACCTCCATGTTACTCCTTCACATTGAAGGATCAATACGTCATGTTTAAATTAAACATGAGTCAAAGGCTTTTAGCAGATGAGTTTGTTGGCTGTGAATTGCATGTAAGCAAGCCCTGCTTTCAGCTGGAGAGTAGCAGCTGACAGTACTGCCCCTCAGCACTCTAAGTAACTGACAGACAAAACTTTGGTGAAGGTGTATCCTTTTAATATATTTTCTTTATTGAATCTAAGAACCCTAACAAAAACTGTTGAAAGGTAAGCTTAAGAAATCAGGGACTCCACCAAGTGGAATTTTTTTGGTTTTGTTTTAAACTTTGTCTGAAATTTGCTGAGATTTATTGAGACAAATAGCAACATTTTCCAATAATCTTAAGTAAAGCAAATAACAACCTTGCACCTACTTCCTATTCTGAGCTCAGTATTGTGCAGTTGTGGATGCTTTCCTTCTATGCAGGTCTTCTTAAGTGTGCTTTTAATTTTATGTATTCAATTATTTTTTTTGGGGAAAAAAAAAGCTCATCGGAGCCCTGATCAAAATCCTCTGTAACAAAATCTTTTTCACTGTTCAGAGGTCATCTATAACTCGAGAGATTATTGCTACAGATGGGGGTAATAGAAGCAGTAAAGTTGAACTTGCAGTAACTATTACCAGTGCCAAAAACCAGCCTCCACAGTGGGAAAGAGACAGCTATGAAGTTGTTATTCCAGAGAATACTACACGAGATGCATCAGTTTTGGTAAGGTTGGGACAAGCTCGTTTATCTGTCTATAGCTCTAAGGCTATAGCATAACTGAACATTGCTTATTTGCTTAAATATAGTGAGCTTTTATAACAGTTTTGTGTATCGTACAGACCAATGATCTGTTGTCAGTTTTCTTAGAAACGCTAATGGTAACCAGCATTTTTGCTCCTATTTATATGTGTACAACCACCGGTTAATTTCTTTCCCATTTGGATAACACTATAGGTGTTCCAATTTTTTGACTGCTGCTGCATTACTTGAGGTGATTATTGGGCTTAAAGTACTTGGAGTTGTTCAGTTCAATTGCGTGGAATGAGTAATCCAAACAGCTTTATGAAGTAACTCTAAAATACGTATATTTAGGATGAAAGAGTGAGTAACCAAACATATAATGACTGGTAACCTTTGGCTGCAGCTGTTTGTGGCCTAGAGATGCATCAGGCAGGGTTAAGATTTGGTATCGAGAAGTTCTTGTCCTAGTGTTTTCAGTTGAGAGCTGAAGATCTGTGAGAGTCAATACACAAAAGCTTTTAGAAATGTTGCTGTACTTATATAAGTGTTGATTACGCAAACTTTTTGAACTGTGCAGACAATCAAAGCAACTTCTCCCCTCGGTGATCCCCGTGTGACTTACAACCTGGAAGAGGGACTTGTTCCAGAGACCAACATGCCAGTTCGTTTTTACCTGACTCCAAACAGACATGATGGTTCTGCTTCAATCCTGGTAGCTGAGCCACTAGATTATGAAACAACAAAGAGCTTTCTGCTGAGGGTTCGAGCACAGAATGTTGCTGCAGTTCCTCTGGCAGCATTTGCTACGGTCTATATTAATGTAACAGGTGTGTAAGCTGTTCAGAGACGTTATAGTATAATTGTAGTACTTTTTTTTCTTTAAAGCTTAATAATTTTCTCTTTATGTGGTCTTTTTGATGTTTTAGATGTCAATGACAATGTCCCATTCTTTACTTCATCTATTTATGAAGCCTCAGTAACAGAGGGAGCTGGTGTTGGGACGTTTGTTGTTCAGGTCTCTGCCACTGACCTTGACCTTGGTCAGAATGGTGAGGTAAGCAAGTGGGGGCCTACATCTTCGGTGATGAAAGGTATGGAATAACTTCTGTGTGAACAATGGCTAAATGGACTAGAAGTCTTCAACCTAGAAAAAGGATGACTAATAGGGAAGCATGATATGAAATATAGTAGTTAATGACATGTTTCTCTGTGTTACTTTGTGAAAAAAGCAACTAAAACTAGTAGGTGTGAGACCGAAAACAAAGAATAAATATTTATACAGCCTGCAGTTCAGATGAAAAACTTGCTATAGAATGCTCTGGTTTGGAAAGGTCTACATAGACCTACAATGTGATTGGATAAATTAACGGAAGAAAAAATGAGTTAAAAGCTTCTGTGAGTTGTAAATCACTGGGGACACTGAAAACTGAATCCTTAAGTAACATGTCAAGTTAGCACCAAAAGTGGAAGTATTCATTACTGATTTTAAAAATCGAAAGTAGACATTTCCCTAGAACAAGAGTGCAAGCTGAAGTCAAGTGCAACAAAACGTATACGTAATAGAGACTAGAACGTGGTCCATGATACTGAGCAAGTTCAAATTCAGCTTACCGGTGGCTATTATATTAGTATTTGCGATCTTTAGCTGAGTTTGAGTGCTGTTGCACAGGTGCTGTGCGTGGACTAGAGAACATGAACTAGAGAAATCAGGAACTGATTAGACAAAACAAATTTATTTCCATTTACACATTGGCAGTCAATATGCAAGGAAGTTACCTGACTTTAAACTAGATTGCTCAAACTGGCAGTTTTACCCAGTCTCAGTCCTTGTCAAGTTCTCAAACACAAGACTGTTCTCTTTAAGCACTTAATTAGTTGTGAACTGTCCAACAAAAAGAATGTCTAGATTAACAACTTCTTTTTAATCCTTCAGATAACTTACTCCATGTTACATGACAGTGGCAGAGACTACACATATTTTCGCTTGGACTCACAGACAGGCTCAATATACACTGCTTCAGTGTTTGATAGAGAGGAGAAGGGGTCCTATCTTCTAGAAGTCAAGTCAGTAGATGGCTCTGAATCAGCTCGACCTGGAAAACATGGGAAGCCAAACTCTGGTAAGAGTCAGATGTCTGTAACAAGCGTGATTTTACCTGGATTTATCTCTGAAAACAGAAGCTCTGAAATGCAAGATTAAATGTTAATTTCCTTTTTTTCAAGTGTACTTGTGAAAGAGTGTCTGTTGTTTTGTTTTTGTTTTTGTTTTTTTGCTGTTTATCTGTGCAACAGTTGTGTCAGAGCTAGAAGAGATATTTTATGTGACGATCAGCCAAGTTTTTTGTTCTGAAATTAAAAAACTAGGACTTCATAGTTAGAGTTTAGAGAGTAATTCCTAGCTAGCGAAGATGCACCTATTATCTGTAGGATGCAGGTCTTTGAGTAGCGGAGGTGTTTCTCAAAGCACTGCATATGGTACTGTATTCAGTCAAAAGTAATTATGAAGTATGAAGCAGGAAAGTTCAAGATAGAAAATCTCATTTTCAATTGACGGCTGTGCTTAAATAAAGAATTAAAATTTGGCTTTTGTGGCTTCAGGAGAAAAAGTTATGACTAAAAACTGTACAATTGCCATATTAGGCATCAGTTATTCACATATTATCTGTTTAAACAAATTGAATACGACATTCATTTGATATCCAAGTGCTTTTGAGTAATGTTGGTATACGTATTGTCCACAACCCTAAGGGTTTGTTCCTGTATTGTCTGCATGTTCTTCTTCATTTAATGTGCAGCTAGACAGTTTAAGGAATTGTAGCTGACAGAAGTGGCACAGCTGAGTATTTTAATCTCTTGTTTCTTGTCTCTCTAGACACAGCCTACGTGCGCATTTTTATCAGCGATGTGAATGATAACAAGCCTGTCTTCACTCAAAGTGTCTATGAAGTAAATGTGGATGAAGACCAGGATGTGGGCTCGACTATCATTACAGTCAGTGCTAATGATGAAGACGAAGGTGAAGTATTGGAATTCCCCATAGCTGTGTCTGAAATATTAATGAGTTAATTTCAGCACACCAAGACATATTTAGTGGTGTTAGAAAAGAAAATGTCTTTTTGTCTCTAGATTTTAAAAATTCTGTAAGTGTGAACTGATTGGACATGAACATTAGTTCATAATGGAGCTGTGAGGCCTAAATCAAATAACTTATTTTAGGAGGCAATGCATTAATGTGGGATGATGGGGAATAATTTCTGTGCCAGCAAACACAAATTTATTATAGATTATTTCATTTTCTTACAAATGGGCACCAATAAAAATGTCCTGGTTAACTAGAATGAATCAGACTTGATTTCAGTGAGATTCATTTGCTTTCTCTATGGACAGTATAGTTGTATTGTTCTGTCTTTTTTTTGGGTACACATTCTCATATTTGAAACTGGACTTCCTAAATGCATATGATGAGTCTTAGCTATATTGCTTTACCTACAGATCAGTCAGGAATTCAGCCATAAGTCGGGTAAAATTAAGTACATAACCAGTGCTCATAAATGAGGGAGGGAACGGTACAGACTTCCATCTTTTGGCCATGGTCCACTATTAATTTGACTTTGTTGTATGGCAAAACCACACTTTTGTTGCCCAAGTCCCAAAAGACCATTCTGTCAGCATGTCTGTGAAGTGCAAGTACATTCTGGTTGCATTTGATTCCCAACCCACTCAAGGAGGTTGATGCAAATGTGGCTAATTTGTACTGAAGAAGGATTTACCTACTCAAGGAACTTTTAGTTTATTACGTAGGCTGCCTGTAAATCTACTCTATAGTGTTGGATCAGGAGACCTGATGAGGTGGATACACTTCATTTCTGTCTTCTTAATAAAGTAAATGATCAAAGATGTAGCTATGAAAGAAGGGAAGAAGAGAAGAACGGTAATGTGAAGGTAGAGCTTGCAGAAAGGGTAAAAGGTTTTTACTTTTCTAAAACCATCAGCAAATTAGTACTGCATCTGGAATTTTGCAAAGTTCTGTTAGGACTATCTCCTGTGGCTTGATACATAATTATCCTGTTTGTTGATAATGTCTGCATAAATGAATGCGAGTGCAGAATGGTTCTATGGTATGAAGTACTTACGATAACTCATTCTTACATGCTGGATATTAGCAAATAAAAATTTGGTTTTTGGTCCCATAACCTTGGCCAGTCATATTGACCCTTCAGTGAATTTGAGGGATCATAATTAAAAGCAGAATTAATACTTCATTGCAAAGACACGTTTTATAATTAGATGCAAATTACAATTGGACGTACCAGAATTGAGAAAGCAGCTACGTCAGGTTACTTATCAGCATATTTTAAAACACCACAAAACTATAATACCAAAAATCTGTTATTGTATGATTTGTACTTCATCTTAACATCCCATGTTTTAATCTACTTCAAGAAATGTGTGTTTTCTGACACTGTTGGTAATTGGCAGGAACAAATGCTAAATTACGGTACCAGATCACAGCTGGAAACACAGGAGGAGTACTTGATGTAGAACCAGAAACAGGAGCTATTTTTATTGCCCAACCACTGGATTATGAAGAAACAAAAATGTATGAGATTCACTTGTTGGCCTCTGATGGGAAATGGGAAGATTATGCAGTTATCATCATCAATGTCATGAATAAAAATGATGAGACTCCAGTTTTCTCTATCAATGAATACTATGGAAGTATAATTGAGGAACTTGATGGGTTACCAGTCTTTGTACTTCAGGTAGTGTATGCAGTTTTAGAGATTATAATATATCAATGAAAGAGCACAGATTACTCTGGTACAATAATGTTAATAATAATCCAGCACAGATATATTTACGAAATTTAGTTTTACTGAGTTTTGTTGTCAGTGGAAGAAGAGAAATAGACTTTTATGGAATAGTAATTACAAAGATAGTAAGTAGGATAAGCAGGATGTATCATTTGTGATCCTAAAAAGCAAATCATTAACATTTTAAAGTAGGTATCAGAGTAGCATAATAGAATACCTCTAAAAATATGAAAAAAAAATTTAGTATTACAATATTTACATTGTTATTGTAGTGCAAAGCGTATTTATCTACACTGAATTGTCCCTCAGCCACCTTTCATTTGACATTCATTTTGCATGCATGTATTAAGAGCATGTCATATACTTTTGCTTGGACTCCTTTAGACTGTAGCAGCATATGGGATATAATGCCATAATTGTGTATTTTATAATTTCTATGTTTTTGTTTTCAAAACTTTTTTAGGTTATGGCAAATGATCCTGATAGTAATGTGGATGGAGATTTGAGATACTCATTGCATGGGCATGGTGCAGCTGATATTTTCACGATAGATGAGAAAACGGGCAGCATTTACTCACATAAGATGCTGGATCGGGAAGAGAGAGCACTGTGGAGATTTGTTGTGTTGGCTACTGATGAAGGTGGAGAAGGACTTACAGGATTTGCTGATGTAATTATTAATGTGTGGGACATAAATGACAATGCACCCATGTTCATGTGCATGCCTGATGATTGCAACGGGAGTGTCTTTGAAAATTCTCCTGCAGACACATTAGTCATGGAAATGGGTGCAGTTGATCGTGATGATCCAAATGTAGGTCTTAATGCTGTCCTGACTTACAGGATAACAGAGAATGTAAAAAATGAGTTTGGTACTGACATGTTTAATATCAATCCCAATACTGGTACAATCCATGTAGCGGGGGGAATGCTAGACAGAGAAAGGACTGAAAATTATTTTCTTACTGTTGAAGCAAGAGATGGGGGAGGGCTAACAGGAACCGGCACTGCCACTATCTGGATTGCAGACGTCAATGATCACGTACCTAAGTTCACAAAAGAGATGTGGCAGGCGACAATTCCTGAGAACAGTGCCATCGACTCAGAAGTTCTGCAAGTGTGTGCTACAGACGCAGATGTTGGAGAAAATGCTGATTTAATATTCAGTATCATCGGGGGCGACCCAGATCAGAAGTTTTATATTGAGAATGACAAAGAATGGCAATGTGCCACTATTAGACTGAAAAAAAAATTGGATTTTGAGAATGCACATGAAAAGCAGTTTAATCTTACTATTTCAGTGGAAGATCTTGATTTTTCTAGTATTGCAGTGTGCCTGATTGAAGTTGAAGACTCAAATGACCACAGCCCAGTTTTCCTTTCTCAGTTTATTCAGACAAGCCCTTTCTTTGAAAACCAGCCTATAGGTACTACAGTAACCACAGTGAGAGCTACAGACAAGGATTCTGGTTTGAATGGGAACATTATGTATTCTATAAAGTCAGATTCAGATCCTATGAGGCAGTTTGCGGTTGACCAACACGGTCACGTGATTGTGGCAAATACACTGGATCGTGAAGTCATTCAAGAATACAGCTTAATTATACAAGCTTCAGATCAAGGGACACCAGCCCGCACTGGGAGTGTAACAGTTGTGATTAACTTGCTTGATGTTAATGACAATGGACCAAAGTTTGAGGCACCATACATGCCTGTAGTTTGGGAAAATATATTGAGGCCTGAAATAGTGTATATGAACCATACATCAAAACTGCTTCATGCATTTGATCCAGACAGTGAGGAAAATGGGCCGCCCTTTACATTTTCATTGCCACCAGATTATCAGAATTCTTTGGATTTTTCTCTTACTGATAACAGAAATAACACAGCAACTGTAACTGCCTTGAGGTCCTTTGACAGAGAAAAGCAGAAGGTCTTTCATCTGCCAATAGTTATAACAGATAGTGGGATTCCAGCTATGAGTTCTACAAACACCCTAACCATAACAATTGGTGATGAAAATGACAACTGCCATGAATCTGGCCATAAGGAAATCTATGTGTACAGTTACAAAGGTAAGTGCTATCTGGATATTATATCAGATTCATGAATATAGCACAGTTTTACACATAATTTCTCTCTTGTAGTTCCTAATTTGTTGTTTTTTGTTGTTTTTTTTTTTTTTAAATGGTTTACAGATTTTGAAACAGAAACTTCAATTCTGTAAACTACTATATCAAGTGGAATGAGTAAAATGTATTTGCAAAGCTCAGACGTTAGTGTGTAAAAGATCATCTACGAAAAAACTGTTAGCTGCAAACAAGTATATATTGCACTTGCAGAAAAAGCAGTATTTTTATAAACCAATAAAATCTGTTTTCCATTCACTAGTTTTCACCTACACAGAGGAGAAGTTCTTTGTGTGTGCACACATGATTCAGAAAGTCTGATGCTGAGAGATCTGGACATGGCAGAACTGAAGCAACTTGGAGAAACAGAGGTTCATAGATGAGCCCTACACAGAATTGTAGACCAGTCGCACCCCTGCTGTGACAGCCACTGGCTGAGCAGGATAGAAATCTTGAGGAGGGAGGTTTTCTGCTGGCAGAAAGGATCTGAGAGAAAGCTGGGTTAGTGCTCTTTTAGGAGAAGAATAATCTGTGAGGTGCAATAAGTGGCTGCTTCCTAGAACATGTAGACTTTGAACCAGGAAAAAAAAAAATGCTTTTCTGGGTGTGTTCAAGTGGTGCACAGTCCCTAGTTCAAGAAATACCAGCAGGAGAGCTGCTCTGTGGTAGCAGCTACACTACTATGAGGTTTAACATTGTAGTGGGAGAGAACAGAGCCAATGAGTCCATTAAGTGAATGCTTTACGTTTTCTCATCGGAGTGGTTTAGCAGATGATGAACAGTTTAATAATATTTTCTAAAATTTGTCTTGAATTTCTATTACTGTGTTTTTTTCCTGAAATTACCTGTAAAACTTGACCTTAAACCAGTCTTGGTGGCCCTTATTAAGCATGGTTTATTACGCCTTTCCCCAGATATTCCATTCCAGATAGACTTGGCTATATCTCAGTTATTATTGCAATAGTAGATTTTCTGATAAATAATACAGAAAATTAATCTACAGAAGGTATTTTTGCAATGAGATATTTTTGCTAAATTCAGTACGCCTAAATTAGAAGAAGACGTGACCAGATCCTATCATAGAAATGAGAGAATGAAGTTTGTATGTTGGCTTGGCTCCAGAATTTGGACCTTAAAGATTTCCCACGTTGCCGGATCTTGGCTATGGAATTCAAAGGTCTCCTTTCCTTGGAGTTGCTCCTTTTGCTATTTTAAAACAGGTGCTTGGATGTTCCACTTCTGTGACAGACCACAGGGGTCTAAAAAAAGGGCCAAGAAACTGGCACAGCTTGGTGGCTTCTTGCCCATTTCCATTTCTCAGTCATGTCCCTCTCTCCCAGCTGCACTCCACAAGATGCTCTCCCTCTTCTGCTGGATTCCACTGGTGTACCATTTGAAATAGTAGAGAAGAAATGAAATGTTTGGGGATTAACTACTGATTTTGTTTTATTTTTTATTTTTTTATTCTGAAAATTTTATATAGATTTTTCTTTATGTATGATTCTGTTGTTTTGTGTTGTTTTCAGCTTTTCTTCTTTCATGTGACATCCATAGTGTATTCACCTTTCCAGAATTGGCAGAAATCATATGGCAGGCTATGCGTTATTTTAAGAATCTTGGATCATAACCATCACCAAATTGAGCAGGAATCTGAAAATAATAAATGCAGTAATGAATGCAGCAGAATATAAAGTGCACTGAAAAGTAAAAATTAAATGCAGATTTATTATAATTTATCTCAACAGGAAAATGGCCAACAACAGTGCTTGGGGAGGTGTTTGCACCAGATCAAGATGACTGGGACAATAAAACATTTCTCTCTGAAGGAAAACTGCTCAAGTGAGGATTGTATTTGTGTCAAAATGAGTAATATTTATGCTTCTGTAATTATTTTGCTCACCAGGTATTTCTCTGCATTCAGGATGTGCATAAAGCTGGGGTTATTGAGCGTATTAAGGAATGTACCTTCTGAATGCTCTTTTTCTTTTTTACTTGGGTAACTAGATATTAAGAAATTAATGCATGAAATATTTTTTCCAAGGGAATGCAGGATCACACCATGATGTTGATTTTTAGTCAGATGTCATCATTAATTTATTCTAAAATGTGGATTCTGTATGATCTAATTATAAAATAGGAAGAGTTTTTTAATACTTACCCTCAAATGTTAGAGTTGATGGAATACAAATCCCAAATTTAAAAGGGCAGAATGGAATAATTTCATCAAAAGAGGAAGGGAACTTGGTGATCTCCACTGGTGGCTAAATTTACAATTGCATGCAAAACACACAACTCTTAGATTAGTGGAGTTTTTTCTGTCAATTGAAATGTTGAATTGGATCCTTAATTCCTAATTATGCATTATTTGTTCATATCATAAAGTAAGACGGTACATAGCATAATTGTGTGCTGTTCTAAGTACAGAAAATGGAAGTGAAAATAAATGTGAATTTTTGTCTCTGCTGTGGATAAGAGCTTAAAACCTTTATGTAGCCCAAAATTAAAGACTGACTTTAAGTCTGTCAGCAGCCCTTGGGCCTATTTCCATATTCGGAGGTTACTGTTCCATACTAGTGGTCATGGAATATTTCCATTATTACTGATTACTGTGCCTTTGAGGTGGCAAATGAAGATGATATCAGAGATTTCATACAGACTTTATCCTGTTCCAGATGGATAAATTAGCATCTGGAACAACTTTGTGTGGTTTTGTCACTTTCTGTTACTTACCTCATAGACCTGCCCAGGATGACTATTTCGAACCCTGTGGTTCAACTCCGCACTGCTTTTATTCAGGGTTGGGAAAGTCTGCGGATTTGGGAGTGCAGAAACATCTTTTTATATGCTCTGCAGATTGTCATTTCTGAATTAAGGTGTTTCTGTTGCTTTTCTGAGGTTGTTTGCTAATTTCCATAAGTTTTGATCCTATAGCCTTTGTAGTAACATTTAAGGCCTTCTCAATTATGTTAATTAAGTTCTCAATTTTGATTTATTAAGTTTCATAATTGAAGTTTTATGTCTAGGTCTTTCAGATTAAACCAGAGGACTGGTTCTTTGATGATGGTGGATAACACTCCTCAAGGAATATACAACTTAAAAGTTAGAGTTTCTGATGGAGTTTGTCCTGATGTTATATCTACTGTACAAATCCATGTCAAAGAGCTGGAAAATGAAGCCATACAAAACTCAGCCACCGTGCGTCTATCAGGTTAGTTTTATTTGCTGGTGAGACTTTAGATAAACTGCTTCTAAAACGGAATGATTACGTGATGTAGATGTTATTGTGTCAATACTTGATTTGCTTATCACTGTAGGGCAGTTTCTGTTATGTTTCCATATTGTTAAATAAGAAATAAATTGAGAAATTAGTCTGTGGTCTCCCAGTATTTCATGTTTATCTATTTTTGAATCCCAACATCAGATGTCACAGCAGAGGAGTTCATAAGGAGAGATGAACATGGCAAAACGAGACATGACAAGTTCAAGGAATTCCTAGCAAAAATGTTACCTGCTAAGCTTAGTGATGTCATTGTCTTCAGTGTGATGAACATTGATGGAAAACAGACAGACGTAAGATTTGCAGTCCGTGGTGGCTCGGCATATTACAGACCTGAGAAACTGCATGCTGAGATGGCAGCGTTTAAAAATGAGGTATATTCTCTAGGGTTATCATGCATCTATGTAATTCACCCAGATACTGAGTTTGCAAGGTGTATATCCCAAACCTCAGTGGAAGAATATGCTATATCTATAGATAAGGGTTTTTTTGCTTCACTCAGGACAAAAACACTCGTCAAGCAAGTGCTTAATAAAAGCTTTCTCCCTTCTCCTTAGTCCCATACATACAATTATATGGTTGTACTAACTTCTGATTCAATAAATATAGCCACATTTTAGTCGCGGAAAGATGGTTCTCCATTCTCATCATGGTACTGTTGCCTGTGTTTTCTCCAGTCAGTGTTTCATTGTGTAATCTATCAGACTTTTCACAATATGAAATCAGAAGAATCCCTAGAAGCCAAAGTGGTAATGTAGTACAGAGAATGTCTTGAAAATGACAGCTTTTTGGACGTTGCAGATGGTGATGGAAATTCCCAAATCATCAGCTTGTGGTTAGACACTTACAGCAGAGGCTTGATGCCACCCAGATGGAAATTCTACTGTACAAACAGATGACAGTCTCTAGTAAAAGTCCTGCTGGTTAGGAGATCAGTTACAGCAGATCAGTGAGATGGAGGCAACCAATTTTGTGATTGTATTTAACTTGCCAAAGGACAACTTTAAATACAAAGTGACACCCTCTCCCAAATTTTTTTACTGTTATAAGGGGAAAATAGATTTGGATGTAAGATGTTTTCTTCCCCTTTCTGATGTTCCCTAGCTGTCCTCACTTACTAGATCCTGCATGCCTTCTAACTCAGTTATGCAGGCACATTCTGTCTTGGCCCCACGTTTGTTTTCTGTAGTCCTCCAGATTTTGGCTTTGCTGAAGTCCTGCAGGTGCTGATGAATAGACACTAAAGCTGCTGCCTTGCACAAAGGCAAGGTGCCACTACTGGGCTTGTAGCTTGCTCTGGACAAGGCAGCACTTGCTGGCATGTCATCTGTGGCTATGGGGGCATATTTGAGTTTAATACATGGTACATCTTCTGGAGGATTTTTCCCTGAAGAGAAAGCAACACTTTCCATTTGTGTGAATATGGTAGGGTCTGCCTGACTCTGGGAACCAAAGAGGAGTTGTGTGGATTATGAGAGTCTTCCAAGTGACCAAGTAGGAAATACCGGAGACAGACAGTATTCATGAAGCATAACTACTGCTTTTTTTGCATATTTATTGAATTATTACAACAATAATACAGAAAATCGCATAGATTTCAAATATTCTGTGCCATAATGTGTGGCAGGTGAATTCATCAAAGTGGTAACAAGGGGATTGCTTCACGTATTTTAATGAAAAAATACATTTGTATTAATTATGTATCACCTTTCAATATTTAATGAATAGCTCTAGTGAGTAATCACCAATAGTTTTCAGAAAACCAATCGTAGCTGGAGAATTTCTCTAGTAGTTTTTGTACATGTGTTTAACTACAAATATAAAAAATAAGTAATTAGCACTGGAATTCATTGAATTGCTAAATAAATAATATGTTTGCACTACCTCCTTGGGTTATAGTGTTACAACAACTGTTTTTATTTCGCAGAAAAGTAATCCGTTCTAATACTGTGAAGGAGCCAAGGTTGTTTATATACGCTATGTTTTTCTATAACAGTATTACATAGCTGTCTAAATGTGCATTATAGACTCTCTGCTAATGGTGATAGATGCAGGCAGCAGACACGAAACTGCATTGACAGAATGCATCGTGTCATTATAAAGTATATTTTATGCCTTTGGGGACATGGTTTTCAACACACGTTATGATATTTGAGGATATACTGACAATTGATTATAAAGGTCAAAGCTCTTACAGTGGTGACGGCACAAGTAGAAAAAAGCAGTGCTTTAGTATTTATGGGTTTTTTTTGGTCTTTTCAAAACTTATTTTTAAAATATTTTTCATATATTTTATCATTTGAAAAAATACATATTAAATGTATAAATAGAGTCTAAGTTGGTTCTTATGTTGTTAGTTTTATATTTGTATACCTCAGTGTATACCACTGAGAGAGTAGTGAGGTCTCTTGTATTCAGGTTTGGGCACTATGTATTTGAATCACCAAATACAAATCAAATTCTGAAGCTTTATAGGCACCTGTGCAAAATCCCCAAACAAGTAGAAGGAAGAAATCTGTTGTGCCAGGAAACAAACTTAATGATTACTTAGTGCAGCGCATAGGCTACTGGCTGAAGTACAAAAGGTCTGAAATAATCGCAGCCCTGTTACTGTCCTCAGGCTTGTTGTGAACAGCTTACTTCCCTTCTTTGTGCTTTCTGCTGCTTCTTCTTTGTTCTGTTCGGATTAGAAGTTGCAAACTGTGGAGAAACTATTACTATGTTACAAGACCTATATATACAGTGAGGCTCTTCTCTTTATTTGGGTATTTGGGCTTTGTGGTGCAACCCCAGTTAATGATAAAAACAATGAACTAGCAAATATTAACGTAGAATAGAATATAGTATCCAGTATGCTGAGTTGACTGCATTTTGTTTCAGACAGTTTGACGTTAAATGTAAGATTACGGGGAACGAATCAGTAGGCTGAATCCTAATTGCTATAAAGTGGTCCTGTTAGGCCACTGTCTGTGGACATTATTATTGAATGCAGCTCAGCCCTGCATTTTCCTGTGTCTGTATCCTTATGCGCAAGAGAATGTAAGAAATAATATCTGGGTATAACTCACGAGGAATAATTTTTATCCTGGCTTAAGCTAAAACATGCTTGTTGTTATCAGGGTGCGGAGAAGTGTGATGCAGATGGCACAGCTCAGAAGGTGGAATATCATTGCACTCAGGGCTTTGGTCCTCGGAAATAACGTTAGTAGGCCAGTACAGATTTAACATGTTCACAATCAATTGTGTCAATGATTAAGTTTTCAGGAAACACTGCTACTGTTCATTTTTTGAAAATTTTCCTGTATTTGTCAAATCATTTTGCTTGCTTGTATAGTCAGGCATGTTACTGATTAATACTTAGGAAACTAAAGCATTCCATTAAGTCTACGATGGCTTAGATTTTTCAGAAATTAAGGAGTAAGTAAAAGCATTCATTAGGAATAGACTGGTGATGTGCTAAACTGTATTTTCTCTTAGATCCAGGCAGCTTTACAGCTGAACATTTCACAGATCGATGTAGATGAATGTAGGAGTGCCAATTGTAGTGAGGGCAGCAGTTGTACAAATTACCTCGCTGTGAGTGACGTCCCAACAGTGATGGATACTGGAAGTGTGTCGTTTGTCTCAGTAACAACCACCATCAATGCGGTCTGCACATGTTCAGCTAGGGACCGAGTTCATCAGCCTTGTTCCTCCTACCCTCGAAGCCCTTGTCTCAATGGTGGGATGTGTATTGACACTTTGAATGGTTACAGGTGAGGAAATTTGTATTGCAGATTCTCTTACTTTTTTTTTCTTCTAGTTTTAAGGTGTTGAGTGGAGCTTGCAAGATACAGGTCTAAAAAAATCATAAATGTACTTCTGACAGAAGGAGAAACAAAAACCCCCATGAGTGCTCTGGAGTGTAAACCTAATGACAACAGGGTCTTTACTAAGGGCCCAGTAATGGTGCTGTAGTCCTGAAGGCGGTGAAAATAGCGTGTGAGTAAGAAAGAAAAACCTGGGGAAAAACCAGTGGTATAATTAACACGTGTCATTTTTTAAGACCACCTAATTCACTATGAAGGAATGGGAAGCGTGCTCTGTTTTGGTTTTTTTTGGTTTTTTTTTTTTTTTTTTTTTCTTTTCCAGAAGAGTAATAATAAAAGTGAATATCAGTGGTAGCAGCAGGGATGTAGGGGGTGAAATGTAGTTTAAACAATGGGTAATATAAGGAGTTTAGAAAACATTAGATAGGAAACTTGCTGTACTATAACATCACCTGGCACACACCAGTATTCCTTTAGTTGAAATTATACTGGTTTATTCTAGCTGGGAATTAACCTCCCTGAGTTTTCTCTGCAATGAATTGACCAACTGATGTTTAGTGTTCTATGTCACTTATCTAGTGAAAGTCATTGTTCTCAAAAACATGGTGTCAAAAATACTTCTTTTTGACAGAGATAGTATAGTGGATACATATGCTTTGTATTCTTGAAGTATTTTAATAACTGTAAGCACCTCAGAGACTCTGGAAAATATTTATTGCTTCACTGCTGTCTTTTTACTGTGATGTAAATGCTACATTCGTTGCATGTAAAACCAAAAAAAAGTTGAACACTGGGGAATTTTGACTACTTTTTGTGTTTGTGCTTTTTCAGATGTCTTTGTCCTGCTTCATTTCATGGACCAGACTGCCAGCAGACTAAGCACAGTTTCCATGGAAATGGTTATGCATGGTTTCGTCCCATCAGGCCTTGTTTTGAAAGCTCACTCTCTCTAGAGTTTATTACTGTGGTTCCAGATGGACTTTTACTATATAGTGGTCCTTTATCAAATCCAGAACCTGGGAGTACAGAAAACTTCATTGCAATAGGTATTTCTGCAAAACTGTGTGAAAAAATTAAATGTCTTTGGGGAGTGGGTTGCCTGTGAACAGCATGGTAGCCAGAGTATGAATTCTGTCTTTCTATCTTATGAGATAATTTATTTTCTGTTTTGAAAATATTTTGAAACATTTCCTAATAAGTCTTTCTTCTTTGATGTCTATTTTTGTAGCCTGCACCTATGGCTTTAGGTCCATCACAGAGTTGTAGAAATCAAGGGCAAAGAAATCAAGATTGATATATATATATAAAAAAAAATAATCCCCCTAGGAAAAGGGTAGTGCTATAAAGGAATTTAGGTACTTTGAAGATAGGTATTACGTGATTAATGCAGTCTTAGTTGCATGTCATTCTTATCTAGTTCAGTGAGAAAAGAAATCCACTTAAACTGCTTTCAGTCTCGGGGCATTTTTGCACTTTTTTATACACAGGCAACGTTTTGATGGATGAATCCAGCCTCAGCGTGTCACTGGAGAAAAATTTATGTGCAAGTAGAACTTGTTGCTTTATGTTGACATATATTTAAAAGGTTACTATTGGTTATTTTTTGTGAATTAATATAAAAGATGCAGAGTACGGTTGGTATTTTATATTTTCCTAATAAATTGACTGGTTGTGTTGTTGGATATTGTTAATCATTAACCTCTTTTTTGCTTTGTTTTGCAGTTACTTGTAAATTTGAGTAGAAGATGGGAGGGAGTAAAATCTGCATGTATTAATTGTTTTAGAGCATTATAAAATTGTAGATTGCTTATCAGGAATTAGTTCCAGTGTTTTGACAAAGAAGTGGCACAATCTAAAGTTTAAAAATAAACACTATATTGAATGAGTATTTCTGTACAATAGAAGTCATAGAACATAATTCTAGTTATTTCTATGGTGAACCCTATTTTATGTGATCAGCAATAACCATTAAATCAGTACATTTACTAACTACTAATATATCCAAAAGGGAAAGATTCTCATACCTGAATCTTTTTCATGTTGTATTAGAACTCTCTGATGGTGTTCCTGTGCTGAAGATGAGCCATGGCTCGGGTTTTGTGATGCTGCAGTTTCCAAGTCACCTGAATGTAGCAGACAAAAAATGGCATCGACTAGAAATCAGAACCAATGGTCAGGTCAGCTATTTGATCCCCCCCCCACCCCCATCAGGGTGTTTGTATTTCCAATAGCATTTGCCTGTGCAGAAGCAGGAGGGTAGAAAAACCAGACTGGGTAATGATATGTATTATTCTATATGTGCTTATAGATTTGATAAGTAATACAAATTTTGAGAAGACGGGGTTGTCAATTCCATATCTACCTATGTTGTAATCCATATTCCAGGATCAGAGGAATCTTTTTCCTGTTTTTTAAGCTCTACAACACGTGGAATGTGCATAAAGGCTTAGTTAGTTGTAATTTGCACATTCAGTGTACGCATTTGGACACTGAAATCAGTTACCTATGCACAAAAAGCAGATAATTATTTATTTGCGAATGAAATTACAATTTTTGTGAAAGTAGTTAAACTACTCAGAAGCATGAATTAAATGCTGAGTTAAGTGTTGTCTTTGTTAAATAGCTCCATTTTGGCTTTACTGTTTATCACAAGATGGAAAACAGAACAGGAAAAAACTCAACCCTTTTTGCTTGATGTTATGCAAAAAGAAAAAGATGAAAATTTGATATAACTTATAAATTTACTGAAATTCTTAATTCCATAATCCTATGTTTTGGTGTAGGATGTTCGATTCACTTTGGATCATTGCAGTGCAGCTGTTGTGTCAGAGATAGAAGGAGTAGGCAAATGGCTGTCCACTGAAGATCGTACAAATTGTGAAGTCTTTGGGTCTGTTCCACGAAGAGCAAGGTACATTTGTGGAGATTCACTAAAAGACAGTTTATTCTAAGGCCTTTGAACATTTTACCTATAAAATTGAAACAAAGTTATTAATGACTAGGAGTATAAAAGCATTTGCTTTTCTCTAGGAACTTCAGTGCCGAATCTGGACCTTCAAGCACTAAACAAATTTAAGACTACAGTCTTCCTCCAAATAGTGTTGCAATACTAAATGACAACCCCAGAACACTGTGGCTAGTACTGGAGCTTTTGTGGTTACTGTGTACCATCCCTTACTCACAGGATTTCTCTCACTGTATTTATCAAGTCACTGTAAGCCTGTTCTTGAAAACCTCATGAATTTAGGCCAGTTGACTTTTTAATGGCAATAACTCTGGCTCCTCAACCAGTCTAACTGTCTGATTGGTATAAGTCTGAGGGCTCCTACTGACAACCTTTGGCGAATGTATTAAGGCAGACTAACACATCAGGGTCCCTGTTGGATCCAAGGTTACTGCCTTCACAGCAGAGTCAGAGGAAGCGCACATGTATCCGTACCTCGGCTGTTGACTTCACAGCCTGGTGTATTTGTATAAACTGCCGATTAAAGTAGGCTGGTGCTGCTGTGCCTGATTTTGGCTGCAGCGGCTTCTAATGAGACATACGATCCACCTGTGTGTGTTTTCCAGTGAAGTAATACTGCCAAGGTGTGATAATGACTCTGGTGGTTTAAATTGCTTGTACTGTTGGGTCAGCTCGTATTCTCAGTTCAAACCGAAAAAGTTGGAAAATCTTATTAAAAAAGCAATTATTACATTAAAAGGAGAAGGATGTGTTCAGCTGCATTCTGCAAGGGTTTGGATTCCTGTAATTCAGTCCTTTGGACTGATGCTCATGGCCCTTGCTGGTGACACCAAGCTGGGAGAAATGACCAATATGTTGGGGGTTGTGGCTTGAAATTAAAAATTATCTCAGCAAAGTGAAAATAGGACCTGGAAATATGCCATATTTTTCCACTACAACAAAGAGCCAAGTACTGCATGTAGGCAGAAATAAGCAGCCTCACAGAGAGGAGAGAACAATTGCTATGTATCAGTAAAAGATTAAGATGGTAGCGGGACAGTGAGTCAGCAATGCCACATTCACGTGAAAAAGGCAAACACTACACAGTAATACCTCAACATGTGCAGATCTCTAAGATATAGAATGTAGTTCTTCCACTCTGGTTAGCATTGTTGGGCCTCAGCTGGAGTCCTGGGTCCAGTTTGTGCACCACAGTGCAGGGTAGGTGTGCACCAACTGGGTATAGTCCAGAGAAGAGCAATGACTAGCAATGACTGTAATCAGCTTGCCTTGAGAATAAGACCTATCAAGAATGAAGGAATTGAGGTCATTTACTTGAAAGAAGGGAAAACCGAAGAGAGATATGATACGTCTAAGTGTATATAAAATAATAATACGAAGAGGATTTAGACAATCTCTTCTGTACAGGGCCTTAAGTTACAGTGAGGAATATTCAGGTTATATTTTAGGGAAACCTTTGTACTAATAAAGATACTTGAACTGTGTCATCTTTAAATAATAAATTACCCTACATTTTAAAGGACCAGCTTCTGCTCACCGACTGTATTTCAGAGAAAGAAGTAGATAAAATAGTTGCATTCTTTTGTTATTTTATAAAGCCTCTATTATTTGGAAATGTAATGTAGGTGTTTGTTGACCTGCCTCATTATATAATGCCTATGTTTGAATGTAAATTCACATCTATTATTATTATTCATATAATTTTTAAAGGTATTTGAATGCGAACCATGTTCTACAGCTGGGTGGTGTAAAAGAATCGTTACCATATTCTTACCCACAATTGCTACACAAACATTTTTCTGGCTGTTTGCGCAATTTCATCTTGGATACTCAGGTAAGAGAAGTGTAACATTTTGCTTTAGCAAAGGAGTAAGCCGCTTTACTAAATTTTTGAGAGATTTGTATTATACCTGAGACTTTTGCTTTCATTAATTTATTCAATGTCCATATGTGTCAGTGTAAAATACAAGAAAATTCTGGATTTTTCTGTTATGATTAGAATAACTACCGTGAGAAGTTATTTCATTATTACAAGCAGATGTATGTGTGAGCCAGAAACTGTGCCTTCTTTTATCCCCTACTTCATGCATCTGTTTTCCACGCTTCTTTGTGCATTCAGGGAACTTATGAATGGCAATTGTATAATGGTATATTTACAGCAGCTGTCTGCTTTGTTAGGAAATATTAGGGATTTTTTGCTTTCATAGTCAGTTGAGTTTATTCAATGGCAAAATATGGTCTTGATAAAATAAATTGAAACCTGAACATCAAAAAGCAAACTTAGCATCTTAAGCCACGCAGATGAAGAACAGACTGTTATGTGATACAGCTATTTCTGTTTAAAAATGAAGTATACATGTCTCTTAAATAATATTTTGGTGTCATACAATTTTCTCTTGGAGGTATATGACCTTCAGTCTCCTGCAGAGTCCCTGAATAGCTTCCCCGGCTGCACACTGACGGATGGGAGCTGTGAGACCATGGGGTCGTCTTCCTGTGGTATTCATGGGAGGTGTCTTGGAGACTGGGGCTCATTTGCTTGTCATTGTTTGCCGGGTTACTATGGCTATCGGTGTGATAAAGGTGAAGTCTGTATTTCTGTTACGTTATTGATAGGCTGGTGAATTTTACAATACAGAAAACTTAAAATGTTTGCAGGTAGTGATTGTTGGGGTGGTTTCTGATGTTTATGTTGTGTAAAGCCATGTTTCAGTGGAGTTGCCTGTGATTTTTAGCAATTTATTTTCTAATTCCTTTTGAGAAATTACTTTCTCAGTATCAGATAATTTCTTTGGTCCTGAGGGTGTTTGTGCAATGGAGACTGCATGACAAAAGAATTGTGAACAAAATTATTTGTTCTCATAACGATTTTTTGAATTTGCATCTGTTCAGAAATACCTAATAACCTAAATTAAATATGAGTGTGCCAGTACCACTTACTGTGCAGAATTAGAACTACACAACTGGACTTAGAAATTACTGCTCTGTTGGTGTCTGGAAGAGACTCTATTGGCTTAAGGATCTGTGCTTTCAGTATAGTAGGATCTTTTCTTTAGCCCCCATGGAGCCAAAGTTTGCAGCAAAAAGATAACTATAAAATAGCAGGTGAAAATTCGTTGTGGTACTTAATACTTTGTCTGCAGTCTCTTCTTTTGTCTTGGTCAGAGCTTCTGCTTTCCTGCTGTCATCCTGTGAGCATTGTAGAATCAAGTCAGGAGGGAGATCACCTCTTTACAGAGGAAGATGAAGTGGGAGAGTGACTGGGGAAGTTACGGAAATAGATAAAGGGACATGTCGCAGAAGACAAGTTATGTCTCATGGATCCATGCTGTGCATTACAATTGATTATTTTTTTTTTTTTTACTTTCAACTCTTATGAAAATAATGGAAACAATAATACTTCCCCCTCCCTACAAAATGGTTTAAAGGTCTTTATCCTGTCTTTTTAGTTGCCAAAGAATATACATTTGGGCCAGGAAGTCACATTCGCTATCAGCTTCCTGTCAGTGTACCTGCCCGTAGGACGCTGTTTGAAGCCATGATTAGGACACGTCAGCCTAATAGTGTCATCACGAGCATGTCATCTCGAAATAAGGATGAACACATCACCCTACAGGTGAGCAAGACATTCCAGACAGTAATAGCATAAAGCTAAATCAATGCCAGTAAATAGCTAGCCCAGAGAAACATTAGCTTAAGAGTTGGAAGTAGAACTGAAAATCTTATGCTAAGCACAAAAACTTTGGAATTCATTTTATGGACACTTACAGATCTGATCCTTTACATAAGATATTGATGCACAACCACGGTATCCCATTGGATTTCAAAGGAATTTATAGCCAGTTGCAGTGCGCTATAGTTTGCTATACAGAATAGCATGAGTAGTGTGTCTGCTCTCGTGTCTTATTCAGCCATGGTCATGTGTGGCTGATTTTGCATAGTTCAGACCCTGCCAAGAGAGGTGCCTGTTCTCATGATGCCACTCTCAAAACGGCAACCTGTTCATTTTATACATACCACTGAATGAGTCACCTCTTCAGCTAAGCTGCTTTGAGCTGTCAGTGTAGAAGTGATACACCAGATTCTCAACCATTTGAAGAAGCCCATAAATTTGTCCAAGAGAAGCAGGGTAAAATTACTCCGAGTGAATTACATCCTACTGTGAGTACACTGGTACCAGTATTTAGGTTGTCTAGTTCAGTAGCACCTGAAGTATCTTTGTATTACACTGTATGTGCAGTGTAAACGTACTCTAAATTTAAACAAATGCTCTAAGATTGATGATTACATACAAGTCTTAGTTCAAGTAATATGACAGTTACAGGTCAATACGAAATGTCAGGTGATGACTTTTCTTCTTTTTCTTACTACTTTGTTAATTATCCACAAGGTTGTTCAGGGATTCTTAGTGGTCTCATATAATCTTGGTGATGGCGACTATTCTGTAAGCCTTCCCTCCTACCACATTGATAATGGTGAATGGCATCATGTCACACTGGAGAGAAATGAAAATGAATTTACTCTTCGCCTTTATGAAGGAGGTGGGAAGAGAGAAATTCTGAAAGCAGCAGGAATATACAAAGAGATTGTGATTGACCCCAGCAGCTTGGTCCTGGGAAACACCTACCCGTTCAAGCAAAACAAGAGTTTTCAAGGTGAGGGATTCTTGATCTCACTGTTCAAAATACAGACGTGTAAAAATAAAGGTTTATTGGTACTACATGGGCATATGGAGAGAAGCTTTCTTGTTTATGTAGAGCCCAAAGTAAACAAATTTCTTGCATGACGCTTTGCAAAAGGAACAGCAGGACTAGGAAAAAGGTACAGCAGGGAATTACGTGCAAATACTGTTAGCTACTGGAGTTGGAACAAAGATGGTAACCCCTTCACACAACTGCACGTAGAGTGTTTGTAACTGGAGATCCACGAGCTTCTCCCAGGTGGACTGTGGATGGCTCGTTGCATTAGATACACGGAACTGGTTCACTGCATGGTTCTATCCAGTCCATTCAGCAGCTGTCCTTCCCTATCAAATACAACTGTCTCTCTGCTGAAAGGAATATTTCCACTTTATACATGTATTGCATAGCACACAACAAACTCTAGTTTATTTCCTTTATACACTACTTTTGTATTACTGGATTTTACAGTCACGCAGTTGAAGCATTAGCTACAATTAGAAATAGTTTATTGAATTAGGGCTAACAATTTAAATTTTTAGTAACTGAATGGATGGAAATTTAATAGTTAGACAAAGGAGAAATGCAGAGAAATGTAAGGTTAAGATATCCATAACAGCTTTTTGCTCTGTCCTCAGTTGGCAGCTCACCCTTCGCCTAAAATCACAGTCTAAGTGATGCACAGTTATGCAGCACATCTTTTATATTGACAAGGAAGACACACACCATTACTTGGTTAAATGCGCCTAGTATCTGCCTGTCTCCTCTCTCTCTCCCATGCCCCTCACCTCTTTAACCAGATTCTGGTAAAGCCATTTGAAACAAGGTGGTAATGTTTTCACCAGATAAAAGTATTTCAGTGAATAACACAAAAGTGTGAGGAGAAAATGTATAAAATATATATGCATTAAGTAGAATAACAATTTACAACAGAAGTCTATCACAAATTATTTACAAAAAGATTGTTTTCTATTGTTTCACTAGAAGTATTTCAATAACTAAAGTTTACGCTGAGAACTAGGGACAATATTTTGAATTTTTATTTATGGGAGTAATAGTATTTGTTTTTTAAGTAAATAGATTAAAGAAGTCAAATGGTTACATGAAGATCATTTTAATTAGGACAATTGCTGTTAAGCAGCTGAAACTTTAAGGGCTTTGAAGTTACAAAATGTACTTAATTCATCAAGGTCTATGCTTTTATGCTGAGGCAACTTGTGCATATGAAATTAATGCCACACGGCTTCAGTACAAAATGTGTATTAGTGCCCCAAGGCTGTTTGACCATTATTTCTGGTTTACTCTTCTATAAAGTTAAGATGTAAACTACAGTTAAGAATCAACCAAACACAATTTATACTGGTACACATTGAAGAACATAACAAATTTTCCACAATATTTGGACTTTTCTATTGAAAACATAGCGAAGGGGTACATGTTTCACTGTCTTGAACACAAGAGATAGGGGCTTGCAGCAGCACTTTGTTCTTGTGGAAAATACTGGGGAATTTTGATGAAAACTTTAACAAATTCAATCAAAAACCAGAGAACAATGCTATGAAAGTTTAGGTAAATTCAGTCATAGATTTAAACTTTGGTAGCCTGGGTCCTTTGTTAAACATAAACTGCCAAATCTTACATCTGCTTCAAATCATTCTTGCTGAATGGCGTTTGAAACAGTCTCTTTGTGCCTTGCCTCAGGATGTATGAAGGATGTCAGATTTAATAACTACAGGATCCCTCTGGATACTCACGTGAAGGAGCTGGTGTCAGTACTAAGTGCCCAAGGCATCAAAGAAGGCTGTTCTTCAGAGGCTTGTAGGAATAACCCTTGTAACCAGGAATTTATTTGTATTGATTTGTGGATGATGCATGAATGCAGGTAATGGTGGAAATAAAAACACAAACCCTCCAGATTCAGGTGGGAAAGGGTGGATGCTGAAGAAGTGTGCAACTTGACGGCTGCCACTGGCAATCTCATCAAATCAGTTGAACCGCAGTGGAACACTAAGCTAGATGCCTGCATAGGCATCAAGTTACTCAGAGAACACTGTCCTTTTAGGTACTGCCCTTAGCTGATGTACATTAGTGTATCTTCATTGATTCTGTAACAGTTTTGGCTGCCTTTCTTAATTGAAAATATTTAAAGAATAGTAGCAAATCCGGAATGTTTGTAACCCCTGAAAACCAAGAAAAGAAGGTAAGGTAGCTGGAGTGGAATGGAACGCTAGCATGGCTAGCTGTCTTGTGAAGCTTGTGATGTGCGATGCAGATGTGTTTTCTTTTGTTAGCGTCCGAGTTCTTGCACTGTCTCAAGCTGTGACCTCTGTTCCCTTACAGGCCACTCAAGTTGCATTCGAAGCACTGCATCGTTAAGCTCAGAGTTTTTATATGTGTCTGGGGTTGAGGTTAGGACAACACTAACTCAAGTTAGTTGTGCTCTGAAAACATACACTTTAAACATTACTGACTGCTACTGTCCACGCAAACGGAGTTCTCTAGAGATGTATTTTTTTCTGTAAATTCACTGTGATGGAAACACAAAGAACGTGGCATAGCTTGTCCTGCGTAGACAGAACTACAGACCCCAATCCAGCTATTTTTCACATGTGTAATCTTGCAGAAGCCAGTGGAACTACCTGAGTTCTGAAAGTCCAAATGTAAGGGTTTAAAGTTGTGGAGCTCATTGTTGTATGACTGCTTTAGAAAAGACTACAGTCCTGTAATTATTCTGAGTAACTTCTAGTACCTACTTCAGAAACTGTATATAGAGTGTCATCAAAGACTGTTTTAAAGTCTTACATGCTGTCTTTCATGCCTGCTTTTCTCAAAGTTTAATGGTTTCATTTTGCCTTCGTCTTTTCAGTTGCCCTCCGGGACACATGATCATGGAAAATGCCACTGGTAGACAGTGTGTCTACACTGCGTGTGCTAAAAGGCCCTGTAACTATGGTACCTGCATCTCACAGTCACCAACCAACTTCCAATGCCACTGCCCTGATGGCTATACTGGACGTAACTGTGAAATCGCACTGGCAATCTTTCACAAGGATACAGGCCTGAGCTTTAGTTCCATGTTTGCCATCTGCATTTGCTTTTTGGCGCTGTTAGGTAGTTATGGCAACTACATCTTGTATTACCTTTGGTGACCTCATTTATCCATCTCGTCCTGAATAGTCGTCATCTCATCTTCCTGCTGAAAAACTCAGTTTCCTAATGGAGACTTGACTCTGCCTTCATTTTTTTTTGCCATGGTCTCAGCTCCATCAGTTCCATCATCCCCGTGTGCACATATTGTTAAGTGAATCAACATTTGTGAGCAATGGAAAGTCTTTGCAGTTTTATTTTCTGCACGTTTTCACTTCATTGCTAAGGAACTGTTCAGATGCATAATTGGAAGCAAAGTCAATTGAACAGCAAGAGTGGGAACTGATACCAGATAAACATTGTTTAAAATACTACTGAGCATGAAAAGGATTTTTCAGTCTAGGAGAAATATGCTGTCTGATAGTAATACTTTTGGTCACTCAGGAGCAGTCTCTTGCACCTTACCAGCTGTGTCATGGCTCCCAACAGCTGCTTTTGTCTTCCTCAGCCATTTTCAGGCTTAGGCACTGGGTCTTAAAAAGAAGAGAAAAGGCAAAGAATGATCTCACTAGTGAGGAAGGATCACATTTTTGAGTCCTCCTTGTTTATTCAGATTTCATGAAAGTCTGCCTGTGTAAGGGCATAGTTTTTTTTCTCATGGCTTGCAGTGTTAGGTTTCATTCGGAAGTCGTAGTAAGAGTCTGAAAATGTATTGTGGACTATTCTGCATCCATCTGTAGCTACCTGAAATACCATTATTTTCCCCAGCTCTGCTAGGTACTGTTTGCCATGCAAACACGAACAGCAAATAATGGAGGAAGCTAACTGGTTTCACAGCTTCTGGAATCCCAGTTAGTGGAGGTTGATCAGAGATCATTATGTCAAGGAGGGGGTGCGTCAGAGTGGTTTTATTGTGAGCTGACTTGGTGTTGCTGCCTGTGCTTGACTGAAAAAACAACAGGATCTTTTACCAAATAATCCTGCTAATCTTTTGGGTCTAAATTATGAGTTAGAAACAGTTGGTTTTAACCAAGGGGTGTGCATTGCTGTGAAAATTTTAGTAGATGTGGTTAAGAATGCTATCACCACACAACTGTAACTTTTGTTAGGAGAATTTTTAATGAAATTCCTTGTTATCAAGATTTCAGATGCCCTTTTTCTTACACAGCTTCCAGAAAGAGGTAACGCACTTAGAAGTGATTAATTCATGCAATTTTAATTATAAATTTGTAAGTTTCTAATAGATTCGAGAAGCTGCTTTTCTGACATCTGATTACATCTTTTAAATTCAAATACGGAACCGTTTTGCAAGTAAATCAATAGCAGGGCGACTTCACCTTGGTTCGATACCACACGAACCTTCCCCGCCCCTCCCTGCCAGGAGGAGACTTCAGCTCATTTTGTTCAGTTAAAGACACTGTAATACTTTGGAGCTTACAGCTGCCCTAACACTAACGCTATGGCTCAAAGAAACAATAAGCTTCATAGATTGCTTTTAATGACAGCACTGTTTAATGACAATCAGGCAGGAGCTTACACTGGTGGTATCTATATGGAAAAGATACTGTCTTCAGGGGGTACTTCTGGTTTACTCTCTTGCTACACTCTTGGAACATGGGCTATATTCATTGTAAGTATTGGCTTTTTATTAGCAGTCAGAGTAAAAGAATAAGAGATGTAGAACATTTAGAAGACTTCATGAGTATCTCAAAATCAGCTCAGCTAAAAAATAACTTTGCTAAGAAGTTACCATGCGTGAAAATCTGTGTGACATGTTTCTGTACATTTTGGGGGCAGGGGCAGGAAGAGGTAAATACATCTCAAACGCATTGATTCATTGAAGGGTCTAGCTACACCGCACAGTGCAGGGCACAGACCCCCACGTACACCAGTTTCAGCCCCACAGTCATCTAGATGCTGCTCCACAGAGCTGTGCTCTGCCGTGTAGATATTCTGTGAGAGGTTCTGATCTCTTTAATTCACCACGGTGTAAGTTTATGGTATCCAATGGTTTGAGGTCTTACTATGAGCTTTTATCAATTTTTATAGAGTTGGTAACACAGTGGTACATGAGTTTCTATTTACATAATGTTCAGTATCTGATGTTGAAGCTTTACAACTGCCAGTGTGTAAAATGCACCTAAGCATTTAAGAAAAATGTTTAAATTCATGGATGCTAAGGCAAACTGTGCCTGATTTTTTTTTTTCTAGTAAAATGTATAAAAGTGATTTCCTCTTTTGTCTTGTGTCTTCATGTGCTTAATTTATATGTAATTCTATCTGTTACTGTCAACACATTTTTACTTAAGTGCTAGCCTTTTGTATAAATTCTCTCTTACAAAGTTTAACTCAATACAGTAAATAGACAGGTCTCTGAACACCACTTGGGTCATTCAGTTGTTTAACAACTTCAAAGTTGTACTTTAAAGGGCATATTTTAAAATGCTCTTTAAAGACCTTTTCTTTTGTCATTGATGTTCACTTGTAACTACATCGAAGAGTGCAAAAATCAAACATTTGCTGAGAAATGCAGAACTCCAGCCTTGCTGGCTCTGACTGCAAACTCGTGCTGCAGTACTCCTCGAGAGCGGCGGCTGCCTCAGCCATCCTGCGGCACGGCTGTATGTAAATGTTTTGTTTGTTTCTGAATGATGTTCTGTTTTGCTCCTGTGTGTTTACACAGCTCTGTTCAGTGCTGTATTCTTGTGGGCTCGCTGGAAGAGTCACAAAGGTCTGAACGGAGGAATTTACCGCGTATCTGCGCATCATGAGGATTTGGAGGACATCAGAGAAAATATCCTCAACTACAATGAAGAAGGGGGTGGGGAACAAGACCAGGTAAGGATCATTGTGTTATGTTACAATTAAGAGGGGACTGGTGGCTCACAGTGATAACGAAAATGTATTTTATGCTTTTCCTTTATAACTGAGGACCTTAACCTTTGTTCCGCTGATTCATTACTGCAATTGGTAGATGAATTCTTTGCAAGGTTATGTACCCAAGGGTGCGTGTTTCTTAAGCAGAGATAAATGCCTATCAATTTCTAATTTGTCTTAAAGCTAGTGATCCTATGTGCATATTTAAAAATGCTTGTAGAGTGAGTTTAGCAGTAAAGAACTAACAGTTGATGTTTTTGGCTTCATGGCTTCGGGGCCGCCGAGGTTCTCAGTGGTAATTACTGCTGTAGGACTGAAGGGTTGAAAGAGCCTGACATGAACTGTTCCTTACGGACAGTCTCTCTCTGGAAACTGTTGATAACAGCGGTTATTCAGACTTGAGTTGTTAAGAAACCGAGGTACTACATTTGTGCGTCTTGAGCCCTAAAGCACATGGTGGTTGTGGAAGAACCTTTCTGCATTTTTCTGTTTGGGAGAGAAATATGCTAGTGAACACATGCTGCATTTATACTTACAGTAGACCAGATTATACCCAAACCAGGTAACGTTAACACTTCTGCTAGCTGTTTTAAGGATTTCTACATGTCAGTTTAAGCCAGAACTTTGAAAGAAAACTGCAGATATTGCAGATGAATAATTGAGATTATTTGCTATGTTTGAAAAAGGTGAGGAACTTCACTGCTGCCTTTGAAACTTGTTCATTTCATGGATTCAAAAGGTGGTGTGACTCTGCAGAGGTAATAATAGTCAGGGAATGGATGTGATGGATCAAAAAAAGTCAGGGATTAAAAAATAAAAATTAAATGTGGTGAGGGTGCTCGGACAAGAGAGTTTTGGCTTTGCAGCGTTAGTGGAGGGTAGGACTATGGGCACAAGAGGCTGTCTTACTAAGGAGTTTCTGTAGTAGTGCAGGCTGCAGAGGGGTTCCTCATGCATTCTCATCTGCTTGGTGGGTTTTGGCTTGCTTAGGCGCGTTGCAGGTGGCAGAGTTGGTTGAACAAGCCAGTCCTTCTTGTGTTCACACCAAACGGACTGCCTCAGGATTGGTCCTTCTTTATTTCCACTAGAATGTGAAATTTTGGGGCCTACAGAGAATATTAATATAACGTGCATGGTTTCTCACTCCAGGACGCATACAACATGGCGGAACTGCAGGTCTCTATTCAAACCAGCCCAGCCTATTCCCTCTACAAGAAGAAAGAAAAACCAACAAAGCTGAGCAGTTTCTTTAGTGACGTGTCCCCAGGCACGCAGGAGCAGACCAAACCATCAGCAACTACAGAATTTTCTTTTACTAGTGCAGACTTTGGTCAATACTTGTCAGATGTCGTCAGAGATGCCGACCTTCATCCCCAGGCTGTGCCCCAAGACTCACTGCAGGTGTTTTGCACCGAAGGAGAATGCTCGGTTGCGAGCAGTCTGAGCACCCTGAGCTCCTCTGGACTGGGTGAGGGTATAGTGTATGATGACATTAAAGAGTGGGGACCAAAGTTTGAGAAACTAAGTGAACTGTACTCACCTATCGATGCAGAAGACCTGTAGATTTACCAAGTCTACTATTTTCAAAGTGGGGTACTTAGTCATTCACATACAGTGTTTAAGAAATAAATAGATTTTTTTTTGTCACTAAGGTAATAAAGGACTCTGAGAGATCCTATGTATCTAAGCTAAGACGGTGCTCAAAGCATGAAGAAAGCGTGCTGTGTGTACTGTTTTCAGTAGGAGCTTTAGCGGTTACTTGAAGAAAAAAATGCACGTTGTCTTTTTCTTGTGGAAATGAAGTCCATGTTCTATTATACCCATCTTGTTTCCCCGACTGAGCTTCAGTTACAGCACCTGCTCACTGAACGTAGCGCAGATGAGAGCCCATGGATCCAGGTAAAGGATTGGGATCTTTAACTTTGGTTATAGCTTAATGAAATCCCTTTATGCTGTCATATAAATGTAGAAAATTAATTTAGGCACCACACATCAAGTCAGCTGCTTGCAACTACTTTTCTTAATTCAAAGGCCAGGTTTTCTAACACATACTAGCCTCAAAGGTCACTAGTTAGGCATTTCAGTAGCAAACATCACAGTTCACCATAATCTGTCATTTCTAATGGGCTACTAAACTGAGCCTAAACTAAGGACCAGCCTGAACCACGTCATTTCCATCCACAGTCCTGTCCCTCATGGTTTGCTAAACTTCCTGTCATAGAAGCATTACAATTGTGGCCGTGTAGTGCCTTGCCAGGAAGAGCTGACTGGGGCTATGGATACATTTTTAGTAGAGAAAAACCCAACGTCCCTTGGATGTTGTCAAAATACCTTGTGTGTTTTGGATGTCAGAAGGCTGAAGGTCTTTCCTGTATCCAAAAAAGAACTTCGCTCAGCACTGGGACTTCTAAAAATAAACCCTGTGATAAATAAAACCCTAAAAAAATAAAATAATTCAAAGATGTTAATTTTCCAAAAACCATGAATGGTAGCACATAATAATAATACAGGCCTCCCTCAGATATGTTATAGTAGAAAATAATGATTTATTGGAGACAGAGAAACACAGGAAAAAACTAAAAGTGGTTGCAGGGGGTAGAATATTATGCTCTAAATTATCAGTCCTCTTTTCAGACCATTTAATGTCCAGCTGGTATGCTGGAATATTATTTTTTTTAACCTGACAATATTTGGAAAAGAGAAGGCTCCATAAAATTAATTTTGATTTTTTTTTTTTTTAATTGAGACCGGTTGTATATCTAAATGGAGTAAAGTGCAGCAAGAACACAATAACACAATCTTATTTTGTGTCATTTATATATTATAATGTGTAAATTATATATGATCTTATCAGCTGATACTATATCATATAGAGTCTGAGGTAATTTATTTTATTAAAGCAGAAAACAATGTATTGTAACAGACATTAAAACTGCTTTGCTTACAGTTGCATCAGTAGCATGTTTTGGGGAGGTTAGGCTTTTATTTTTTATATATATTTAAAAACATAAATAAGTAGATCATTGCAGTCTGCTGGCTAGATTAATTTGTGCATTTCACAAAAGAGAAATGTTCACACAGTATCTTGTTCTTGCGGGCGTTTGTGACACGCTTTGGAAAATGTTGAGCAGTCAACCAACAGTTACACACTGCAGATGATGTGGCGTTTTCACCTGCAAAAGCTAAATGCCATTTTTGGCCATGCCCAATAGTTTTGATTCACAGGTGGTACATAGTCTATGACTTCGTTAATTTTACTGATACATTTACCTGTGAGGAAACACGGGCTAAAATATCTTGCAACGTTCACAAGTCAGGTATGTCAGATTCTGTATTTCATGATCATAGCAGTCACAAATGGGATATGGAAAATGAAGTAAATATATCCTATGCACAAAAATCTATTCCTTCCCCAAACAGCACTCATTTTGTCTGCATACCCTGTGTTCTTTCCATAACTATGGATATGCTGTCATTTTCGCTGGTTTTAATTGAATTTAGCTTGTAAGCTCCTTGGGGCAAGGACTGTCTGTATTTGCCTGCGAAGTGTCATGCATATCTAAGGCACTGTAGGAATAATAAATAAGCCTTCTGTATATGATGTCTCTTCCTTGCATATATTTAAGGTTGACTAAAGCTTGGACTCTATTGAATTATTTCTCTCTCAGCTTTGATCAGCTGCTTCCACAGATTCGAGTCATGTCCGCTGCTCCGTCTGGAAAGCTGAGGGAATCAGCAGTTACTTTCTAATTGATGCGTGGACTCAAGACATGCTACCATCTACAGACCAGTACTTCACCCCGATATCCAAGTGCTTTTTGCATATAGCATGGTTGTGCATTTTGCAACAGGCAGACGATTAGTCTAAGAAGAAGGAAATCCTTAACTTTACATTCACAGTGTGCAATAGGACGCGTGTCCCAGTACAGAAGGTGGATGGTGAAAAGATCTTGACAAAGAGGAAAAATTGCAAGACAGTAATACACCTCAGAACACTCCAGTTATTTTTCCTTCCTCTTCCTCCCCAGCCTGTATCTTAATTCATTCCCAGATGACTACCAAATCGAGGTTTGCAACACAATGTGATCAGCAAAGGAGTCAGTGGTGCTTTGCTCTAAATGCGTCACCATCTATTGAGCACCTGGAAACAAATTTAACACTCTCGCCTTCGCGGGAATGTGCCCAAATAACCTGATTACAGAGTATTGTGATATGGAGGTTTCTTTGTTGAAGCTCTTGCTCCATCCATGACACATTTAACTGCTCAGTGGGTGAGGGTAAAAGCAAGCCCGAGCACAACTGTGTATCTTGGTGACCGGAGCCACGCGGGCAGCTGGGCCGTGCAGGCACCGCCGCAGAGCTGCTGGGGCTGAGACCCCTCCTGTCACCATTCCCAAACAGGCCATTTGGAACCCAACCTGTACGTCGCTTCTTCCCCTATTACCGGCATGGCACTAATTTGTAAACAAACATAAATTCTAATAACACCCACAACCTCGGAGCTGCTCGTACAATTGCAGTTAGCCATATGTTTTACAGAATATACACTATAAAACAAAAGGTAGAAAACATTTTAAGACTGCTATAGGAACTTGTGTAGACGCAATCTCAGTAATAACATACTCATGTCATAGCTGCCATGCCCTATTAAAACCTGCTTTTACTCTTTCTAGAGATTACTGATTAGCTCACTTAATTTATCTGTTTTAATTTGCGTGCTGCTCTTTTAATTACTGGGCAATTTTTGAAATCATATCTTCGCTTGTTCTGCATTTACACAGACACATACAAATATTTCAGTATCTCTACAAAAAAGCTTATCACAGCGTAGCACTGACATCGCCCAAGAACAGGAACAGCTGGTTGACAAGAGAAAGCTCTGCAACGGGTGAGAGGGGAAGAAAAAAAAATTGAATAAAATCCCCCATTGGGTCCCTAGGTAGTGGGATTTTCAGTAATCTGGTACTTTTCTTAATCTTCTTCCTCGTTCTTTACAGACTTTAAACATGTAGTAAGAACATGTTATTTAGTATAAAATATTTGTAAAGGTCTGAAATTTAAATAATCATGTGGATATTAGTATTTAATCCGTCTGCCTGTCAACTACATTAATCTTTGTGTTTTTTTCCCCTTTTAAAATGATATTCCAAGTACATAACATGTAGCCAAGCTGTATGAAAGCTGACTGTCCTTAGGGCTGACCGACTGGCTCCTACCAGCAGGTTTAGAAGGGAAAGCGTGGCTGTAAAAGGAGCAGGACTAGGCGAGAAGAAGAAAGTCGAGCATTTTCTTAATTATAGAAATGCTAAAAACCATGGTCATTTCCTGGGGATTTAAGTAAACAGCTCACACCACGCTATTGGTAACTTGATGAACGAGGACGTTTTGAAAAAACTGATTCTCTAGAACCCAGAATCCCCTCAATGCAAGCATACCGCATTATGGTCACGGTTCATTAATTAAATTGATCTTATAGAAGTCCTGTCTGTACCTAATTAACAGCGGTGATGAAAACTCCCCCAAACCTTACTTTAAGAGTAGCACTACACATGCCAGGATGGGACTGCACTCGCGCACAAGCGACAAGACACGCTAAACAGTTGTCCCTATCGCTCGGCACACCCCGCTTCTCCCTGCCGCAAGAACGCTGAGGCTTTTAAAAGCTTACCCATAGCAGGACCTAATCCAAATAAAGCCCTTCATACACGTAACTCTTCTCTCCCAAAGAATCCATGCTTCTTTTCATTGTGTAGGAATACTAAAGCGTGAGCTACGATGTGGAAACGGGCAGATCCCTATTGGTCAGAGCAAGCTGTGTTTACTTCAAAGGGAGTAACTGCCTCAGTCTGCCGGCCTTGCTAGACGTAAAGTATCGGGTGATGACTGGTAAAAATCACGGCTGATACACCTTTAACTTGTAACAGAGACAGGAAGTCCAGCAAGCTGTTAAAACACAAAGATGATTCACGAAGTCAGTGATACATGCAATGGAACAAGCGTGAGAAACGTCAGAACTTCCTGCTGAAAAATACTTTACTTTGCTTTCCTCCATACGGACTGAAAAAAGCCCATTCCCTAAACTGCGCCTTTCGCAATCCATCTCAACATAAAAACCACCAAAAAAGTGATTTTCAAATTACACAATTTATTTAGTATACAATAGTCATTACATCTCTTTACAACAACATATTATAAAATAACTATGTTAGATCTCACCGGCAGAACAGTGAAACAAGAAATGAAAATATACTTATGGATCTCAAAGGCTTTTCTCCCCTAAGAACACTCCGGCTACTTGATAACATTTTGTCTCTGCCATCTGAAAAAAGTAATTCATTCCACAATTCCACCGATAACGAGCAGCTTAGAAGTCCTTCTGGACAACACGTAACATACACAAGAAGTCATGGTGGTGCCATTCCCATTGCCAGTTATTTGTGAGATTTCAGAAAATTGCCACGAGGGTTGTTTCTGGGGGTGGCCGACACTTAATACTGTGAAATAGTGATGCCACGGCAACTGCTTGGAAATAAGGTGCATCAGGGTGACGTCGCTCAGGAACGGGTCAAGTCATTTTTTGAAAAATGGCACATTTTTAATGCAGTGAGTATAGATCACAGGAAGTAGCGAAGATAGCGACCACACCACTAAACCACCACCCACCTCCCAGAAGCCTCAGCCTCCTACGCCCCACTCCAGGCAGAGGGAAGGTGTCACCGCGGTGCCCCAGCCCCAGCCAGCCTTGCCCAGCAGCCCTTGCTGGGGCGGGACAGCCTTTAAACGAGGGACAGAGAAGCAGCTGCTCCCTCTCTTCGAGTGCTGTGTTGGTGCCTGTGCTGCTTCCCTCTGAGCTGGTAAGGGGTTCTGTTCCTTGGCATTTTCCATTTTACTATTTTAAGGACACTGGTCTTATGAATGCTGTACTACGTAGTCACTGAAATACGCCCTTCCCTTTTAGTATTACATCTCTCTGGTACGGGAATTGTTGGAATTGTGTAAAAGCGTCACAAGCTACCTAGGCTTTACAGACTGTGAACTGCAGGAGTTAAGCAGTCTCCAAAATACTCTGCATCTAATGCTTCAAATTTCTGGTGTGCTACTTTTTATGCTTTCCCAAGACCAACGGTGGCTTAGGGTCTTACTTTGTTTTAAAAGAAAAAAGAAAACCGAAACAAAATTGCACTTGATAGTTTCTACAAAAAGGTTAAATTTTTCCTTTGGCAACATTAGAGACTCTACGTTTGAAAAAGGTCTATTTAAAAATAATTCCTGTTATAGTGAGGACTTAGTCTCAGCTGTTACCTACAAGCAAGCTCTAACAGTGAGAGGGTACCACCGGCTCTCGGGCTCCCTCACGTCAATCAGAGGAAAGTTACTGCACCTTTAAAGAAAGATACAACCACATTTTAAAATAAGACAATACAGCCTAGACATACTTTACCTTACGTGTGCTTGTTTTCAATTACTGTAAGGCACTCATTGAGGAATTCACTGACCCGTGCTTTCAGCAGGAACAGGCATGCATCATTACAGGCCTAATTAAAGTTTTAATGCTGATTAAAATGTTTTATTACCGCATTCTGTTAAACTGCAGTGGTCTCCAACCTCATTAAGGGCTATAGGCTAGAAATTACTCGTGAGTTTCAGCCGCTCAGTTTAACAACCCGGCTACTGTCAATGTTTGATTTAAATACAGCCTGATTAAAGCACACTTGCCTTTTGTGTTAGCACGCAAGTGCAGAAGGATGTTGAACATTGTTTAATGAGTATTTACTGAATATAAAATTGTTTGAGCATGTGACATAACCATCTCCAGCTCTTCAGCAATTTACCCCAGTACAACTGAAAAGGGAAAACATTTAAATCATTTGGAATTGGAACACAGCTCAGTTGTGAAAGCTAATCTCATTACACATCTTGATTAAATTAAATGCGGAGTTTGCTATCAGTAGCACTTTAAGTTTCCCATCATTGGAAATTAATTGCAGTGGTAATTATTATAACCGAGTTATTTGCACAGGCCACAAACACTCTTATAGGTGTTCAAATGTTAATTCAACATTGGCCTAGAGGCACTTGATTATTACAATTCTGTTTTTCATAAGAAACAAATGAGCCTAGTGGATGTCTAATTAAAGCTGGAGAGTACTGTTAGACTTTCAATCAGATTTCATCTCTAATTTCAATATAAAACCAAAGCAGCGCTAAAACACAGCAAAAGTCACGTGTTATCTAGATAGCATTTAGACAGTCAATGCAATTCACAAAGTTCTAGCCAGCAAAAAGACAAAGGGTACAAACAAAATCACAAATTTCTCAGAACTGAGGCCTGCCTTCTCTTAATCTTCCAAGTCAATTTAAAATAACTGTGGTCTATTTTTTAGGATAAACAGCAAGGACACAATGATTTTGTGCTGAAATATACAGCTTTGTGAGTGAAATAACATAAAGCAAAACTCTAATACCTGAACGTATTTTAAATACCTAAGTTCCCTGCTGATTTTAGAGATGAATTTTTCTTTTGTAAGGTTGGCAGTGTTCAATTTTGGCATCCTACTCCTGGAATTCACATGGGGAGAAAAAGGATCCCCTGTAGTTCAGAAACTAAATACAAAAACCAGTGGTGTGAGAATCCAAGCTGAGAAACTTGTTTTTTCCTTTGTTCTGAGCATTTTACGAGGATACAAACATGCAACATGTATCAAGCATGCTCCAACCTTTATTCTCATTAGAAATACGTAACACTCCATCATTAAATGCTTAACGTTATAAAACAGTATGTTTCTGTGTTACTAAAAATGTGGGACAATGATTGAAATTTTACTCTTCCAACTTGTTGGCTGATTCTGCACTCCCTGATTCTGCACTCACACTCACAAGCTTGGAAACTCATATCCGCACACATTCCCAAAGAAGTCAAAAAAGAGGCACTAAAAGAGCACACGGATCTGTCGAAGAGGATCAGATTGTAAGACAAAACTTCGTTTTTGTGACTATTTTCAGGATTCACAAGAATAACGCCTACTCAGTGTAGGAGCAGCATGGCCTGCTTTCATTGAAGTTCTATCACTTCATAATAAAAACCCAAACTGCTGAGCAGAACCCGACGGGCCAGCTGTTCTGCTGTGCTCAGGTGGGCTGCTCGTTCTCTGTGTCTTCCAATCAGTTAAAACTGGAAAACAATTATATCCTAGGTGTTCAGAAGGTCAGACTTCATAATCAGAATGGTCCCTGCTAGCGTTTATTTATGAATCTATGAAAATTTTGGCAACATCAAGAACGTTATCAAAACTAAACTGTCTTAAAAAAAAAATCACTGCAATTAGACAAGAAACCATGAATGTAAAATGTCTTACAAATGTAACACGTTTGTAAACAACTTCTGTGTTTTCTAACGTGGGTCCTAGCAGTATAATACTGAACTTGAAGCCGTGGTGGGAAATGTTATTTATGCTTAGCAAGTTTGTAAACGTGGAATGTTTTGTTTTGAAACACTCTAGTGAAGTGTACGGTATAAGAAGGCAGGTTTTTTTTAATTTCCTCACAGAAGCGAGGATACAATGAAGGTTTCAAATCGGGTTCGTTCTCTCCCAAACCATCCATGATCTGTAATGAAATTGAAGAGACCGGTGAAATACCTTTAGCCAGTTCACAGTTACAGGGAATAGCAAGAAGCTAAAAACACCCTTGACAACGCATGCAGAGGGTCAGGCTGGCCAGGTTTGTTAACAGTGCCTGTGTGAAACATGTGGGAGGAAGAAAATAACATTCAACCTGTGAGATGTCTAGTATTGTCTCTATTATGGATGAGGCTGATGCGTCAGAGGCACGTATCTGCTTCGAGTTGTGCGGTCTGCTGTGGGTCCACGTTAGCCCCAGCAGCGCCTCAGAACTCCCCGACACAGTGGGGCAACACAACCGTCCTCTGGTCCTGAGGGAACCCAAGCTACGAAGTGATTTACACTCTGAAAGGGAACACTATTTGTGCACTGCTAACCTGAAGCTCATCAGGAAGTGATTACTAACTTTGCCCAGGCTGAATTCCGTCTTTTTTTTATTATCGAACACCATTAAAAGCAAGCAGCGTTCAATCTGGCGATTCTGAGAACGTCTAAAGGCTGCCTTAGATTTTACTTCCCACACTCCTGATGAAGTGGAAACAGCCCAAGCTACTTCAAATCGTAACTCTATTTCAAAAAGAAGTTAAGCAAAACGTATTTTCTTTAGAAATTTTGTATATAATACTTACATGGCCGTTAGCTATATCAAGTAAGTCACGTAACCGACAGCCTCTACTGTGTCTTCTTTCATAACAAATGCTGTCTTCTAGGATCACATAGTCTGTGCCAAAGGATCGCAGAATTCTGTAAACGTCCTCAGGAGATCTCTTGGCATAGATCTGATAAATCTATAGAAGAAGAAAACTAAGCTCTAAGACGCATGTTTGCTCATTCATGATTCCTTTATCTTGAATCAGAGAAAGAAGTTAGATTGATAATCCATGTGATTTGAATTAAATACTTAAAAAAATAAATTAAAATAAATGTTTTATTCAGTAGCCACTTAGAGTTTCTATGTTATGGCTACTATGATGCACGAGCAGTACTGCTGCTGCCTACAAAAACACGGGATGGTGCTGCTCTCTGCAGAAAGGCCTTGGCAGATGCCTGTAAAACTTTCAGAATGTCTAAATTATAGGAAAGGCTAATTTAAAACCATCTCCCCAGCTGTGCGAGGGGTTTCTCAAGGTGGCTTCTATATAAGATGTTACGTGCTGCCCTGGGAACTGAAGGGAGAATCAGGCAAACTGGGAAATGCTCCATGCCAGCTGGGCAGCAGGATCTATTAATGCCACCAGCACCCAAACCAGCTCACTCAGAAGTGACCGGGGTACAGTCACTCAGACACACACCAGCTGCCAGAAGCAAGTTTGCAGATGCTCAAAGTACCACGAGTTTCACAGAAGTTAAATGCTGGAACTGTATCTGAAAATAAGTCAGTTCAATGAGCAGATCAGGCCATGTCATTTGCAAGGTGCCATTAGAGATTGCGTATGTTTTCTGGAATGGAGCTGCCGATATCGATAGGAATTAATTTAAACAATCAGGATACTCTTACCTGTTTTGTTCTCTCTCTCAGATTCTTATCCTCATAATGGGGATGATTAGTTAATGTCCGTCCTGTGCACAGTTTGACGCCTGCTAATAGCTGCATGCTCCCAGCAAACACTGCTGTGTTTGGAGTGTTTGACCTAAACAAATGTTGATAAGTCTGAGGAAGTCTCTGCAGGGGCATCTTTGCATTGCTTCTTACACATCAGAAGGAAAAAAAAGACTGAAAAAATATTTTTCTGCCTCTCCTCTATTCAGGGAGCAAACTGTTCAAGCAACTGTGTGTTCTTCAAATATGAAGCAGATAAATCACGATAATACTATCTAACTGCAAATAAAAAATTTACTACGGACTATGAGGAAATTTAGGGTAAACATGATCCTGAAAAATTTCAAAGTACTTCCACATTTTATATTGGGTTCATATACCCTCTGAATATTTGTAAATTTCTACATCCTAATTCTCTTAATATTTCAAGAAACTTATTGTGGCTTAGATTTGTATCAGATATATAAGGTATTCTATATACAAAGCATTATTTAATCTGAATGCTAAAACTTCTTGTTACTGTCCTGGCATTCACCATTCACTCGGAATGAAGATTTTGTTACGTGAGACATTAATCCTTCTATTCCGACAACTGTGGGAGAGAAATTATGAAAAGTCACCCCAGTTGCAAAGAGCAGGGCGGGGGGAGCGGATGGAGAAGATGCCAGGTAGAAACGCTGTCAATTATTGGCATCGTTATCTCATCTGAAATTCAAAGCCAAGTCTAGAATTATTACCTAAACAACAGTCGTCTTATCTCAGGATTGGCTCAGTTTTGGGGCCAGTTTTGTTTAATATCTTTACCAATGATCTGGACGAGGGCATTGAGTGCACCCTCAGTAAGTTTGCAGACGACACCAAGCTAGGTGGGAGTGTTGATCTGCTTGAGGGTAGGAAGGCTCTACAGAGGGACCTGGACAGGCTGGATCGATGGGCCAAGGCCAACTGTATGAGGTTTAATAAGGCCAAGTGCGGGGTCCTGCATTTTGGTCACAACAACCCCAAACAACGCTACAGGCTCGGGGCAGAGTGGCTGGAAAGCTACCCGGCAGAAAAGGACCTGGGGGTGCTGGTGGACGGCCAGCTTAACATGAGCCAGCAGTGTGCCCAGGTGGCCAAGGCAGCCAACAGCATTCTGGCTTGTATCAGGAATAGCGTGGCCAGCAGGAGCAGGGAAGTGATCGTGCCTCTGTACTCGGCACTGGTGAGGCCTCACCTCGAGTACTGTGTTCAGTTCTGGGCCCCGCTGTACAAGAGGGACATTGAAGTGCTGGAGCGTGACCAGAGGAGAGCTACCAGGCTGGTGAGGGGTCTGGAGACCAGGTCATATGAGCAGAGGCTGAGGGAGCTGGGCATGTTCAGCTTGGAGAAGAGGAGGCTGAGGGGAGACCTCCTTGCCCTCTACAACTACCTGAAAGGAGGTTGGAGAGAGGTGGGGGTTGGCCTCTTCTCCCAGGCGAATAATGACAGGACCAGAGGAAATGGTCTGAAGTTGTGGCAGAGGAGGTTTAGATTCAATATTAGGAGGAATTACTTTACTGAAAGAGTGGTCAGGCACTGGGACAGCCTGCCCAGCGAGGTGGTTGAGTCACCATCCCTGGAGGTGTTTAAGAAACGTCCAGATTTGGCACTTCAGGGTGTGCTCTAGTGGCAGAGATTATAGGGGTTTTTTTTTTGTTTGGTTGGGGTTTTTTTGTGTGTGTGTATGGTTGCACTCGATGATGTCAAAGGTCATTTCCAACCATGAAGATTCTATGATTCTATGAAATACCCATAATGAAAAAATGATTTTGTTTTTTGCTCACCTTCTTCCCATCAAGTTTACAATCTAAAATACATGTAAAGGCACAACAGAAGGGCACAACAAAAAGATAAAATTAAAAATGTCAGGCAACAGAGACTGCTGTAATTAGGCTAATTAAAAATGGCCATAGTATGCTTAAGTGTTTTCTAGCACTTAGTAAGCATATAGCCGTGAAAAGTTCTATGAAGACTAAAACAACAGAAAGAAGCATATGTTAAATCAAGTAAAATGAAATTAGAAAAGAACATGAATAGTTGCCTAACATCCACGTCCATGCACGTGTGGCACCTGTCCTAGTCAAGTAATGGTGACACTTTGGGGTGCCTTTTGAAACTGCAGTTATATACTCAGCCTTCTTTAAGCTCCATGAGCAGCTTGAAAATGTTAAGAGACAAGTATTAAATTTTATTATCGCCTCTCAAGAGATTATGCTTAGCAAATGAATTAATAATTACAAACCTTTCCTAAAAATTTTTGCACTGGTACATTAATCTCATCTAGGAAGAACAGAGATAGTATTAATAGGCCGGTTTAACTTCACTGATAGACTAGTTTTTCAGCAGTTTATAAAACCAGTTTGATTTTTAAAGTCTAAAAATATTTAATCTCTTTTAAAATTTTCTTTTTTTACTTAAAATACTCAAAGCCACAAGTGTCATGAAGTAAATGTTTCATTAAAAGAAATGAATTCATCTTAGAACTTAATATTATGCAAATGAAAAGCTGTCAGAGAGGACTCATCCCCAAATCTGCAGGAAAGCACCGTTCTTTAGGCTAAGCTGAAAGGAACGTGGACGAGGCTCGTAGAGGGACTTGGTAGGGCTTAGACACCTACGTGAAAATTATCATTTCTCAAAGCAACTTCAACATGTTTCTCTGCTTATGCCTGGGCTGGGGAAACTTCCTAGCGTGAAAAGTCTGTTTCTGTGTCCAAGATTAGTTCAGATTTCCTAACGCTCTGCAGGACTCGTCTCCTGACTTGGCCTCACCAAGGCCATCCAGCCCCTCTGATTCTTAAAAAGCCCAATATAATGCAAACTTGCAGAATCAAATCTTCTTTAAAAAAACCCCCACAACAAGTACCAAAGGCAAAACCGCAAGAAAACAACAACAAAATGTTCCCAAGAAACAGCCTGCAGCCTCTTTTCTTACAGAAGCTAGCTAGAGGAAATGGTGATGGTGCCCTTTTTCTGTAACTTACTGGTAAAAATGCTTGTCAAAAATGTAGAAGATGCAGGGTTCCGTTCCCAGACTGACCTGTGCTGCTGCCAGAGCTCCTGGAGGACTCTTTTCCCCCACTTTACTGGCAATGCCAGGAACACAAACCTGGCATTTCACTGGATCTCAGTGCTGTGGCCAGATGCTTGGAAGGCGATGCTGAGCTTCTTGCAGTGTCTGCCCTCCTTAACTACATCTTAAAAGAACTTCAGCTGGTGGCTGTTACTGAGCATTTATCTTCTGAAACAGCCACCAGAGGGAGACACAACAATTAACTAATATTTTTCAGGTACAGGATAATTTCTACATTTTATGCAAGTGTCTTTTTCTAATACTTCTACCCGAGTCAGCTGCGCTCTGTATCCACGGCAGCTCATGTGCTTCAAACCACTGACTGACACTTCTCTATTATAGAAAAACGAAGCAATTTTTACAAATGTCTGAACAAATGATGTATAAAATGAAAGGATAATTTGTTTTATAGCTTTCTGCCAAGCTCCATACCACACTGCCCAGCCTGCAAACAATTTATTCTGTACAAAATGTCACTAAATAATGACAAGGACTTACAGGTCAAACTGATTTACATTATATAATTTAAATGTCATTCCAAGCAGACCTGATGGCATTTTGAACAAATAATCTCATTTATTTTTGAAGCTCTAAGCTTTCAACAAGTTAATTACAGCTGAACTAATGGGTAAACTAAGCACTATAATACATCGTATGAAGCTTTTCTTTACCTACACTTAAGAATTTAGAGAATAACTCATTAAAAATAAAAGGGTTTTACAGGTACTGCACATCTATGCCTAACTTGCACAGACTCTCAAAGTGGTAGCAATTCTTTCTCTTATCAAGCTGCTAAAGAATTATTGTGAGCTGTTTTTACGGAAGTGTTACAGAAATGTCCAACATTGCAATTATAGGTTACATCATTAGAAATAAAATGGCTTTTTCTATTAAAAGTCCTCCAGAGTTGAACTCTGTAGTTGGTTTTCCCATAAAATCTGACAAATCTCAGATTATTCCTTTACTAGCTCCTGGGTGTGATACGAACCTACAAAGCAAAGGAGTTTGAGAAAAGGAGATTCTGAAAAGGTGTTCTCAAATAGGCCACTTCAGGTTGGTTTGTTTGTTTTCTTTAAAAGAAAGTCTTTTTATTTGCAGAATGCTGTATTAAAATACTACAGGTTTAGCTGCAAATGATAGGCAGTAAAGCATATTCAGTCAAACTGTCATGGTTCTTTTTTTTCCCTCTGGTTTGGAAAGACTGAAAATTGCAAAAATGGAAAACAACAGCCACAAAGAAAGAGCAACAAGATGCATTTTTGTTAGTCCCAACCTCTAATTTTATGCATGCATATTTTGTTCACGTAAAGGAGTGCACCTACACCGTTGGTATAAACCTAGTTCTCAGGCATTATCATGCCTGAATTCTACTGACAAATCAGTCAATGACGAAGGATAAGCCCAAGAATTTAAGAACAATAGTTAAAAAAAAAAAGTGTAAGATTGCCTTTAAAGTCTGGAATATGTGTTGCTTTCAGTGTGATTACCCTTGAAAATCAGGCAGTTAAGTAAGAGCGAAGAGTTAAAATTTACAGCTGGCTTGAAATTAAAATACAGCCATTAATATAAATTACTAAATGAAAGAACCACCATTGAAACATGGGTATCCCATTTTTGTAACCTTAGGAGCTTTTTGGAAATCTGTGGGGTTTCCACTAATATAAAAATTTGCCTGCTTGTCCCCAGCAGGCAAGCTGGGGGACCTCATTCAAATACAGCTGACATACAATTATGCTCTGCCAAATCTCAGTCTCAGTTAACTTTTCCGCTGTTTTGGCTGTTGTCTGAGATTTCTAAGAAGCTTTTCGATAACTGCTTATGAAATATTCCACAATTCTAGACAGGTTTCCCCTTTAAAGGCAGAAGACATTGCTTCTTAAACACTTACCAGAAGTAAACAGAGTAGGGAAGTTCACGCTATTGATTTGCTCATTCTACTGATATTCTTCCCCATCTCACAAATGAGCATGTTGTTCCTGTTGTCTTAGGGAGAAAGACCAAAACTAAGAATTTTAATATACCTCCCATCTGGGAACACAGCTGTGAACTGTCCCTGGGTCACTGGCAGGACTTTCTTGACTCTCTTTTTTTTTTTTTTTTTTTTTTTTTTAAAGTTGAGAAAATGAGGTTGTGGGTAGGAAAAAGCAAGAGACTGGGATATGCAAGGTCATTATGTAAAAATCTGTGCTCTGCAATAGCTGCAGTCCAATACTATGCAGTAACTTCATTGTAAAGATATGAACCAGTACATCTTCCTGAAAATGCTATGGTAATTTTAGTAAGGGGAAGAGTAAAAAATACATCTGCAGACACTTCACAGTGGACAGACTAATAGTTGTCTATTATTCAGACTGTATATTTGGACAAGTTAATATGCACTTAGATCTAAGCAGATAGAAGGGTTTTCTTGTTGTGGAGAGATTGCAAGACAGATGAGTTATTCCTAATTCACTGCTATACATGACAAATTAGAGCTTCTCATACTGAGTTTTAATAATGAATGATTAGTTCCTGACGTGAACCCTGACAGATCATTAACTACAGCAGAAATATCAAGTGTTAGTAGAGTAAAATATTTTTCTTACACATCCATTTAAGAAAATCTGTCCCGCTTTGACAAACTTACCATAAATTTTGTTGACTTGTATTTAAAGCATAGATAATTAACTCTTCTTTACAGGAATAATATTTCTAAACACAATAAATTCTAAGTAGGAAATTTCCCTCTGTAATTGTCTGTCATGACTTAAAATGAAAAGCGGACAAGCGCCAGTTTAGCATTCTCAGCACTAAGAACATATGAAAAATTATTCTCATTGGATCCAGTCAAATCCAGTTCATGTCTGGGAATAACTCCACATGCATATTTTATGTATAAATCTATATATAACTCTATATATTGTACACAGGAGACCTGAACTATCAGATATTTACCATCTTTTAATAGAACAGTAGTGCTAAATGGAACTGGCTGGTAAACATTAGTCACAAAAACGTGTCAATATGGCTGCAAAAATTCTAAATGATGTAAAAAAACCATGGCCTGCTTTCAAAATAAGTCAGCGAAGGCTTGTAATATATTTTACTTCTAAATTACTCCTTCTAGTTTATGGATTACAGAAATACATCATTATGGAGTGTAAATATGTTGCTCTGGGTAGAATAGGCTGGGCGACTGGTTTCACTAAAGTTGATTGCATATGAAACCACAATCTGGGGCTCCTAGAAAACACTTCAAATAGTTCAATGTCAAATGTAGTAAATTCAGATTTACTTTCAGAATGTTTTCCTCCAGAACATGAATCTGATTTCTTTTTAATAAATCTTTGCCAGAGTTCCAAATAAATAAGTCCCAGAAATCTCTCTGTTCAGAACGTAACCTGCAAGGTTTCAGTGGGTGCTGTATGTTACTAGAGAACAGATCCTTTAAATTCACAGTCCTCCAGGGAACATCCTACTTGGCTCTTTTTCTCAGGACCTTCTATATGCAGTGTTCCAAACCGTTTCCACCTAAAAAATACATTCCTATGCTCTGTGAGAAAGCAGAAGTGATGAGGTGGGGTTGGAATGACGAACTCATACTCCTGAAAGACTTTGCACCTATGCTTAGCTGTGGCAAGTTCAAGTTCAATTACAAATATTTTGTTTATGGTTTAGAACATATATTGGGATTAACTATAATAAGTATAAACAATTTAGATTATTTTAAAGTTCAAGAAACGGACTGTAGAGTACAGATTTTCCAGCCTTACAACTGTAGGCTTTTTAAAATTATGAGGTTGAAAAGAGAAGGACACCAGGATGGGGGGGAGGTAAAAATAAAATTATTTCACTGCAAAGGTCTATTAATGTAAAGAGGTAGCTATAATATGATGGAAGAAGCCTGACACCTCCAAACTGACCTCTTTCGGCTGGGAAAGCTATGTGTATTTATGGGAGCAAATGGAGTCAACTGGTTCCCTGACACACATGCAACACAGCAGCATGATGCCAGAGCAGAGCAGCCCGGGGGACGCTGCATATAACTGTTCTCCGCAGCCGTTAATATGCCAACCTCCTGATAGCCCATTCATCCTCAACTATCTCCATGGGTCACTAGAGTTCACTGATGAGCTGTGACAAATAAGGAGAACACTATAACTAAGAACATTAGATCTACACAAATAGCATTTAACTTAAATAGAGAAAAAATCCTCTTACTTAATCCAGTTCATCAGCTCCACAGTGTCTGGGTCATAGAATTCTCTCAGCTCTGACAGTTCATCCATTATTCCGGGCCAGAACTATAATGGAAACAAAATAAAACAAACTGAAGACAGAATGAACAAAACAAGTTCTGGATCTTGAAACATATTATTTTCTCTTAGCTAGTCTTGCCCAGCTCACGGCTAAGTTGCAAGACATAAGGATATCGACCCTTCTCACGGAGGACAGGTGGCTGGCATTGCAGTATGAATACACAGTTGCAGAGTTTGAGACCTGCAGCTCCTGCCAGATGAGCAGAAGGAACAGAGTTACCCGTTGTGGTGAGCCTGAGAAGAACAGCTTTTCTCAGATGCACATCTCACTGGAGGTTTCCAGAACTCTACTAGTTAATATCAGTTTGTATCTTAAAATCAATGGGAAACTAAAAGTGGCTACCAAATATGACTGTTGTGCATTGTCTCGACTTTACGAGCGAACCATTTCAGTTCCCTGGACTATAGGTTGAATGCTAATGTCTTAAATTATTTCCGGACAGACCAAGCTTTAAGAAAAGGAACAAGATAAAGGGGTGTCATGCAAAAGTTCAATACGTAACAGCCAAGCCATTGAATGATGCCTACGATTACAGGAGAAGGAGGGGCCCCAGCAATTAACATTAGGTTTGGAAAGGCAACTTACAACTACATTAAAAAACAGGTAGGAAATCTGTATCAGAAGTTAAAGTCATTAGATGTGCTGTGAATGCCATTAACGGCATTTCAGAAGTTTGAATTAAGAGAACCACTGAAGGAAAAAAAGAAGTGTGACTGAACAGCAACAGCCAACAGACTATTGGGGGAAAACATTTGAAAATTTACTGAAGACAAAGAATACATAAATCAAATTTGGAAGAGAGAAATAAGTATTGAAATTGGTTCTGAAAAGCTTAACCCTCCCCCAAAAAAGCTAACAGAACTGAGACTTATTTAAGGGTTTGTTCTTGTTTAAGCTAGTGAATATGCAAGGGCAAAAGGGAGCAATTAAGAGAGATAACGACAATGCTAATGACTAACTGATTGCTTTACATCAGTCTTTACTACAGAGGATGTTATGGTGAAACCTATTCCAAAGCTGCTTTCTTTAGATAATAAGGATTGCTGGCTTGCAAAGTGAAATGTCACAGGAAAAAAGTGTAAGAAAACCCGCCTGATAATCTAAAAAGCCATAAATCATCCAATTTAGATAATATTCATCCAAGAGTTCAGAAGGAATTTGAATGTGATGCTGCTGAACTACTTAGCAAAAATACGCACCCTTTCACTAAAACTGTAATTATGTAGGAGGACTGGGGAGCAGGAGATACAATTGGGCCGATTAAGATACTTATTAGTGTAACTGTTTACTTGATATATTTGTTGAAGTAATACTGGCTGGTAGATTGAGAAACACATAAAAGATAGTTATGGCAGTATCACAACCTTACAGTTTTGGGAAGTACAGTAGCATTAGACATATTTCTGCTCTTCAGGAAATCTTGAGAGATTAGTAAATAAATCAAGAAGTTGTGAAACGAGACCGTAGAGTCTCATATTGAATCAAAATTTCCTCTCTTCATTACTAAACTACCCTGGGTAGCTAAACATTTTGAAAGCTTCGAGTCCTCCAGCCTGGAGACAGAAAGAAATGGGCTCTGCTTTGCTTCTAGATCTTGCTGCAACCTACTGAGAATCTAATGACTGTGTTCTCCACTGAATGCTGGGATTATTACATGGCATTCGCTAATCTACATAGGTTTTTCAAGTCACAATATCTAACTACTGCAACTTTTGAGTGAGAACAAGCGGTTTTTGCTGGAGGAAAATTTTTGTAGTGGGACTTGCTATTACTGAATTTAAAAGGAGAATTCTGATGTAGCAAAATTTTCAGGTAACGCTACATTTCATTAGTCAAGCCAAGAGAAAACTGAGGAACTTCAGGAGTTCTGAATACAATAGAATAATAACGACAAAGTAAATAAAAAGTAAAGCATCCAAAAATATGGACCAATAACACTGATATAACTACTTTGTCTTGTAAATCAAGTAGATGTCATATTGAGGAAGAAGTGTACCGTGACACAAGAAATGGCTAAAAAGAATAGATGGAGTATACCAGGGATGTAACAAACTGTTCAGAATAATGACTGGTATGTAAAAGTGGTTTCCAACTTGTAACATGCTCTTCTCTAGGGTCAAAGTCTTCAGAAAAAGAACCTGTTGTCAAGTGACTTAAATTAGCAACACAGGGATTTTGTTCTGTACCGGAACAATCTTAAGGACTCATGACTTCCAAAAGGCTTCAAAAATACTTGTATAGGAAAAGGTAGGATGAAATGTTATTTCTGACTTGCATCAAAACCAAAAACAAAGCCAAGAAAATACAAAGGTGGCATACTTTAAACTGATAATGGGGAGTATTTTTCCTAAGGTATGTAATTACTCATTGAAAAATATCACTAAGACTTAGAATCTGCAAAAATAAACAAAATAACAAACTCTGAATTTGATGACATAAGTATAGCAAGAAACTGATTAGGAGATTTAGGTTCTAAAGTAGTTATTTGTTCCCCTACCCTAGCTCCTTAGTGAATGTTAAGATAATTTTTAACTTTCAGGAGTAAAATTATGTCTCTTGTGAGTGAAAACATTACCCCAACTCTCTGTATTGTAGAAAGGTTTCAGGTTTCTTTCACATTCGTTATCCCTCTGTCTCACAATCATGGATTTCATCTAGTATAACAATGCTGAAGTTTCTTATTGAATGTCCAGTGTGCTTTGGGTTTTCAGTGTACTTTATTAATAGTTGCTATTTCAAAATATATATTTTGAGGATATACACTTGACAATTTTTAACTCAATGACTGTGACAAGAACCCAGAGATTCTTAAAAGCTTGCAGCTTTTCCCCACAAACAACCTACGTTTTTCATTCTAGCTAGAAATGCCAGACATAGACAATTGTGCTAGCCACAAACTTGGAGATGCTGAACAGTTCACTGTTTAGTACTCCTCAAATACAAGGATGCTTATTTTGAATTCATAAAGTGTAAGCATTAATTCTTTAGTCTCTGAGTCTAACTGAAAAACAAGTACTACTGTATTATTTATAGCTACTGCTGGCCTAAGAATGAAAATTAAGAATCTCCTTAGACAAACAGGATTAGATATTACGAATAGAAATAAACATGACGTTTTCTTTTGTCATTTCTTCTACAAGCTGTCAAGCTTACAAAGTTTAAGTTTAAAGGATAAATACATACAGTACATACAGGGAGCTCTTCAGTACAGCCGAAGACTGCTCAGATCATTGGTTTATGTTGCGCTATGTGCTGCAATAAATGTATATGTTCGGAGGAAAAGGACTTGTCCATGATGAAGATAAGAATGCAACTTGAGAAATTATATGAATGGACAGTTTGCTAGCAAAGAAAAATCAAGATTATTTGGCAAAACCAGGAACTATAGACTTGATGAAGCTCAGGAATTTTAAGTACCAACAATATATTTAGGAATGACTGACATACAGACACAAATTGATGGCTATTATGCTGTTGAGAGGTTAAATGCAATGGACACAGATACAGCTGAAATTTACCTGTAAAGAGTATGAATTGAAACATAAACAATATTTAGTACTGCATTATATATGTGTTGTGTTATCTGCAGCACAGCTGAAGTATGTATGGAAATACTTCAGCACTTTCATTTTATCTAAAAGACCTTTGTGCTACACTAATGAAGAAAATTTGTGTAAACAGAAATACAGATCTTGTAGATCTCAAAACATACTATACGTGAAATCCGAAAGATAGCTAGCACTGTAGCTACATTTCTGTTCTCAGTAAATTATTGTTCAACTGATGTATTTGGGACTGTGGTAACCACGCGCCTCAAAAGAGGCTTTCATTAGCTTATTCAGGATTAGGTTAATAATCCCATAAAACTCCTATTTTGAGGAATGGCACTAAAGAATAGTTCTTCTGACAAACGTAACCATAACAAGTAAAGAAATACGAAATTGCACTGCTAGTAGTTCAAGAAAACTACCCATGATGATGAGTTAAACTTCACAGTGAATGTGCAAGGTGCTCGTGCAATTTGAGCAGTCCTAGTGCATGAACAGATAAATTCTTATTTGGAAAGGAGACAGATAAGTAGCTTCCGTTATTGAAATCTACTTGCACTGTCAGTTTGTTTCTAAAGGTTTTAGAGAGAGAATCTATAAAAACGTTCTCACAGAAGGAATCGACACTTTCTGGATTTCTCTCTGTAGGAATTTTTATTCTGACCATTGCCAGGGAATCTGGTGACAGGCTTTACCTGTCTGTCAGGCAGGCTGCTCTCCTGAAGGCTCACTAACTCTCACAGCTTTGCAGAGGAGACACACGCACAAAAGATACCCGCTCCTCCAGCAGCTGAACTGTAAGAACTGACTTAAGGCAAAAAAAAAATAAAGTACTGAGGTGTGATATATTTCTTTATTCCCACTGAGCACTTTGAAAAATGGTATTTTTAGTGTCAATAAAAATTCTTTCCTGTACTTAGAAGAAACAAAAAAAGGAGGCTTTTCAGGCAGACTGAGCACAATTAATGATCGATCTAAAGTCTATGAAAATCGGTGACTTCTGTTGACTTCAGAATTGAATCTGACAGGATTTAGGAACTTCACATCTACTCATGAAGAGTGGGAGGAAAATTATTACTAGTTGATCTGTCACATTAGACTATCTATTAGAATGTCATGCTCTTGGCATCACCCACATCAAAAGAAAGGCATTTCTATCATTTTCAGAGATGATGAAAATAGTAAATGACTTCCCTAACCAGCATACCAAAGAAAAAAAAATCCTAAAAAGTTCTCTTGCAGAATAATAAGAAAATCTAAGTGGAATACATCAGTGTAACTTTACTAAACAAACTGTTACAGTCTTTTTTGACTTTTTGTTTCATTGTTTTGAAGGGGAAACAGACTTCCAGGGTGAACTCTATTAGCAGCTTTCTTAACTGTTACACTTTACTACTACACTTTTAACTTTAATAATAAAATTCACCTTGAGTTTCTCTGAAGGTCATTATTTAACAGAAATATTCTCATCTCGTGCTAGGTACTGCAGAAATAACTTCCCCATTAAAATAGCATCTGAATTTTTTGTCTTTGTAAATACAGATGAGAAGAATGGTATGCCCATTAAATCAATGTTCTAAATCTCACCGCTATGACAGACGAATAATCTTATACATGTTATTGTTTTAAATATATTTTATGTATTTACATTTAAACGTTTGACTATGATAATTAGTTTCTGGACAGACTGAACATAAGGTAAGTACTTGACTAGTTTAACAATTTTGTACTTTAAAACTTATGAGATGAGGCACAGTAGTATAGAACATTATGATTATTTCTGCTCCTAGAATGAATTACACAACTTAACAACCTGCATTTTATCTGCAAGCTAGTTAAAACCAAAACAGACAACTTACATTTCCACAACATCGTGCATGTAAATCACGCCTGGTAACTCACACAGACAATCAGCAAACATTTGTATCTATGAACAACTACTTTGGATCAAGTGAGCCAACTGATCCTTTACATAGAATTTCGTATGCATAAAGGTACTTGCACTTCAGTCAGTCTATCCCAATTTTTAAAATTCAGCTACAGATCTTGTATGTAGCTATTTATAAAACAACATCCCTTTATGAGACAGGGAATATTCCATGCAACTAAAAGATGCCAAAACATAGAGGAAAAGAAAATTCTTACCTTATATGAAATGTATAGCAATGTAATTATTGGTATAGAATACTTAATCACATGTGTCTAAGAGAAATCACAAAAAAAAAAGGTTATTCTGATGATACATTTATTTGGATAGACTTAATTTTTAATGTATTGATATCTGACATATTTATTAAGACTATATTCTCATTTTGCTTTCAAGTAAAACCCTTACTACAGACTCACCACAAATGATGCATTTATATCTATATACTTAAATCTGTGTTCTACAATGTGGAAAACACTGCATCATTCACTATAATAGAGTAAAGGTCTTCCAAGACTACTGATGATTTCTTAATATGGTGACTAAGACTTTTTTAGTAAAATTGTGGTTATTTTTCATAGCCACATCTATATTGCCATCTAGTGTATTCAAATGGAATTGTTTAATATAGAAACCACTAGAAAATACATCTTACTAAATTTATACAAATGTACTTCATAGATATCCAATTTGAGGACTACAAACAATATTAATTTCAGATGCCTTATAATTCTGAGTCTTGATTTGGTTTAGATATGGAGCAAAAACAAATTTCATGAAATGCTCTAAGTATAGTGCTAACCCTTCGTGATGTGTAGAGATGAATACACTTCAGGATAAGTTTCCATATTTCCGTACTGCACAGGCCAAAAGATGCAAATACACACATGTGGGATGTCCAGAGGTACTTCATTCTGGAAGAACACAGACAAGTTTTTGCTGACCATCTGGAGCTCTGCTAAGCTGTGTTGATGAGAGCAGTTACGTTAGAGAAATTCTGAACACAGTTTTCTTGGACTTTCAGGACTCCGAAAGAACTGAGTAAAAGACTGACTTTGCACTTTGCTATGTGCTCTTGAGAACATCTCTGCTCCCAAACTTTCGAATGTTCTTTTTGGCAGAATTTTGGGAAATGCCTCGGTCTACAAGCAGAAACACACCAGGAAGAGAAAGAAGGTTCATGATCCTATCAGCTTGTGGTCAGCATATCGTACGCTCTTATCCAAATATACTCAATCGTCTAAAAAAGCTTTTAATAGAATTTTAAAAAAAAATATACCTCATTGTGCTTAATGCCAGACACCCAAAAAGAACTGTGTGAATTAAGTTGTAAGCAGCATCAGGTTTCAGTGTTATTGTGCATTCTTCCACTTTTTCCATTAACTGGACCTGATTTGAACCACTAATTAAACAGAAAAAAAAAAAAGTGTTAATATATTAAGTTCCGTAACATATTTCATATAGTAGTCTGCATTTTTAAAAGTATTTAATCCTTCTTATGCTAAAGAGCAATGCTACTGCCATCAGTCCATAATCTTCTACTCTATCTATGATATAATTAAGCCTAATACCCCAACTTGCTGCAGCATCAGGTATTTATTCTCATATCTGGTTTTCTGGAAAGGCAATCAGTTTAAATGAGCTGCTTTAGAATGAGATAAAATGTTTACAGAAAGGCATGCTTTGTTTATTGCTTGAAGTAGCTACTCCCACAGGGTTCACAGGGCTTTTGATGAGAGTGAAGAACTTAGCTATGTTTTGTGAGGCTGTGCTGGTATATCTGGATGCTACTAAAGCTGCAGATTGGAAGGAAATTTACAGAAAAAAAGTGCTGAAAGGAGTGGTTATTGCTCAATGTCACTAGTCCTGTGCATGTATGTGGAGGGCTGATCAAAAAAAAGAAGCTGCTTAAATGTGTGCGGTTTTTCCCTGTTTTTTTGAGTGGGGGATAACTGAGATAACTGGGCAGTGTTAATTTAGGGTCATGTTTGGGATTACATTTAGGATTACAGAAAATAAATGCCGCAGAGTCTTTTGTTTGTTTTAAAAATTGATTGACGCAGTAAGCTTTTTAAGAGGCTGGTTGAATAGTACCAAAATACCTTATAGATGACTATGACTTCACAATTATCATAACAATTTCAAAACCAGAATGTCTTAGATCCTCTCCCTCCCCCTCTTTCTCTTCCTGTTTTATCCTGTTTTCCATAAAACCTGCAATGAGTGGCATTAGTTACATGACACTTGAATTTTCGGTTAATCAAGTTTTATATCATCCCTTCTAACTTCTGCCCAGGTTGTAAATGTAAAACTGAGAGGTCTATATTGAATCATTTACTTTTTTTTTTTCAATAGCAGTTCAGTACTAATTTTATTCTATTGTTCCATAAATTCCCGCAAATCCTACAGATTAACTACAGGAAGTGACAGCGGTGGTGCAGTTGCCACTCCCGCTTCTTCACGCAGATGACAGAAGTTCAGCACAGACTATCCTAGCTCACTTCTGGGCAGTTTGAGGATACCGCCAGGGAGATCTTTGATTGGGAGTGCTTTGCACAGGGAAAATGGGATGAACTAAAGAAACTAACATTGTTTTCTATAAAGACACCCTTCCCTTGCTTACCTTCCCCCCCAAAAAACCCCAACCAAACAGTCCTACACATACTGCAAAAACTTCAACAGCAAACAAAAGAGCTTGAAGGAATCTAGGGAAGAATGTTTCTTTGTTTAATCTCGTTACATCCTTTACATTTTTAGCTTTAATAGGAAGTTCTTATTTTTGCTTGATCTCTCTATTATATGTCCTACTGGTTTTTTAGTACCTGTGGAAAGTAATACTGTATGCTGCTGTATTCAACTGTCAGTTCCTTAGCCTGTTGAAGAAGAGAAAATTGATAAAAACATGAATTATTTTTAAAACATATTTTACCTGAGGTTCCGAAAGGCAACAATTACAGCTACTACTGTCATAAGGAAGAGAACAAATACGTAGATGCAAAAAAGTAACGTATCCGAGAGTCTTGAAAAAGTATTTAATGGTAGTAAACCAAAAGCTTCTTCGCAAAGATACAGGTTAGCATCAAAATCTCTAAAGGAAAAAGAATAATCCTTGTCATCATGTATTTCATAACTTGGTGTCAAAAAGGACCAAAGTTTACTTTTTTCCCCAAACAATTATAAAGCCACAGTTGTGCAGATTATTATGAAAGAAAATGCATAACATAAACATGAGGTAAAAATCCATGATTTATCACCAGGATTTTAAATGAGAACAACCTTCAGCCTTCACTTAATGAAGTCATAAAAAAAAGTAAAATTGCAGCTAAATCATACCTTGTTGCCCCAAATCCAAATTTTGCTTTCAGGAATTTGAATATATGTTCATCTGACTCCAGATTAAGAATTTTCTATGACAGGGGAAAAAGAAAGGAAATTATATTTTAAGTCAAAAAATTAAGCTTCACACTGTAAACAGTTTTTTCATCATTTAAATGAAAGCATGAAGCAACAGAGGTTTACCGAGATAGGGTGTTCTGCAATCAAATTAGCATTCAGTTTGTAATTATAGTCCTGTGGTCCAAAGGACAACTTACTTTTTAGAATATCTATTAGGATTAGTTTCTATTTACAGATAAAGATTATCCAGGACAAGTTGGTTTTAGCTGTATTTTTAATTCAATGACTTATCACATCTCACTGTGATACTTTTAATTTCCACAGTACTAAATTTTAACCTGTTGATATAGATCTTCTGAAGTGACTCAAAAGCAAAAAAAAGCGTTACTGTCACTAATGTCTGCAGATACCTCTGTGCACAAGAAGCAAATAAAAGTGTGGTGTGGTCTACAACATTTTTATAACAAGTATTCATTTTTAACCGCATTCAACTGAAAATTAAGTTCAATGAAAAACTTTGGAAATGTTCAGCAGTATCAGAATACAGTATGAATCTGTACTTGTCATAAAATCACAGGTGAGCTTCAAGTTATGAATATGTATTCGATTATTTGGCATTAATTTATGAAGTTTTAAGAATATGTTTTAATATTTATACCAAAAAGATGAGCAAAATGATCTTTCATTTCTAAAACAGACTCTGAAATGCAATGAGATTTCATTGCAGTCTTTATTTAATGATATTACTGTACATGATTAACAAACAGCTTTTAAGTTAATACATTTTCTAAGTTTCTATATTAAAAATTATTTGCTTACCTTTATGAATTTATTTATTAGGAGAGTGAAGCACAAGACTAATAGTACATGGAGGATAAGTTGCACAAGCCTGTTAAGCAAGCCGCCCTTTTTTAGGTTTTTCTAGAAAGAAGAAAGTATTAATATTTCACTACGTTTGTACTTATTTCGAACAAAAGCAACACAGACTATTTGAAATAGCTTGTCTGCTAAGTCTGATCAGGATCAGATTTGTATTTGGTTCATGTAACCAAAAATGTATACGTAACCAAGTATCCAGAATAAAGATATATTTCTTCCACAAAACTGAAGAGGCAATATCACAAAAACTCCCCAGTGTATTGATCTGGCAGAGTTTTGTAACTACCCAAAATAGCCTTCCTTCAGAGGTGGCCCCATTATATTTATACAACTGCTGGCACCCAGTGCAACTGTGGTTGTGTTCCAAGATTCCCCTAATTTCAGTAGTATTGTGTGCCTTTTGAAATACCTAGCCATTAGGTGGAAAAGGTGTCTTTTGGCTCTGTCAGTTTGTAGAATTTTGAGCAATTTTCCAGTTCAAAGCTTCAGATCTGAGAATGTTTCTTTGGCTGCTTACAGGCAATTTAGAATAGGTGCAGACGTTGTCTCATAATCAAAAACACCGTCTTGATTTTAAAAGGTCACGAGTGAGAGACAGCAGGAATGCCCCTGTAAGTTCATATATTCTGTTTAGAGGCCGTCATCAGTGTCAGTATCAGAAAAAAACGAACTGTAAATACAGGAAGAAAAAAAAATCCCAACCTTTGAAAGAAACAATAGATTTCAGTAAACTGAATTTGACATGTGCCTAGTTCGCACAGAATATTTTGTTGGAGGCAGATCCATAAATCCAAAACAAGTCCAGCTGAAACAGGTGTAAAGTCCGTTTATACAATTCTTTTGCAGGATCCAAACTGCAGCTTGCACAATCATAAATGTTAATAGCAATCACAGAATTATGGTGTCTGATGTGCTTGGTTATGCTGTAGTAGGTGTAATTGAATTCATTATTTGATCATGCAATGTTTTTGTTGCTTTATGCTATAGTAATTCCTCTAATTAGTATTAGTAATTTAAGATTATAATGCATATAAATTACCCATTTATCTATATATATCACACTCTAACCACAAAAATATTTTGGTACCTACCTGGATTGTTCTTGCTATCAAGACAGAAGCATTAAAACTTAAAAGTAATGATCCAAGAATCATAGAATTAAAAAACTGTAGGACACACACTAGCAGCAATCCAGAAATCTGAATGATATAGAGCCATGTAACCTGTAACAATAATGAGATTTTTATGCCTATAAAACTTCAGTCACAGCTGTTTTTCTTTGAATATGTTTTAGTATTTATTTAAACATCAATTATTTTTACAAAAAATATATCGTCTTGTACTACATCATTACGCTTTGAGCCATTACTATATCCTTTCTATATTTACATCCTGAACTAGTTTGGTTAATATTTTATACCTAAGGAAGCCTGATGCTATATCAAAGTAGATGAGTTAAGCAATTGCACAGTGAGGAAAATATTAAATACTTAATATTTGGAAGATGTTTTGTATTTTCTTTCATCAAAGAACTGTTTCTGTAGCCTCTCTAACGTCTTTATGACTAAAGAGTCATGTCTCAGTGCAGTTCAGCCATCAAACATTAGCTGATTTCTCTGAATTTTTAATAATAGTTTAGTATTTTTTGAGCTACACTACACTATTATGAATGTTGAGCTGAATGCAGACACTAACAACCAGCTGATTTTCTGATACAGTGGTACCAGAACATAAATTTTACCTGACACAAAGATTCTGATTGCACAGCAGTGGTGTAAATCAGTACCAAATGGCCCAACAAACTCCAACAGTTTTAAGTAGCACTTTTGGAAAATTAACATGGAATAACAGTGGTGCAGTAAGTCCATTTTAGTATAATTCAGGATGAAGCTGGTAATTTGCCAGCTTTTAAGGTAGCTGATTAGTCACATTAATTGCTACCTGCAGCCTACATTTGCAGATATAATTAAGAGTTTAGAAACTGTTAAATAAACCACATTTATTTTGATATGCAGCCACCATACTAATTTTCAGTCAAATTAATACAATCACTAATATTCAAGTCTGCTTCAAATTTAAAATGAAATTAACACTCTTCATCCTACTGCAACCTTCCTTAGAGCTAGAACCTTTTTCAACTAGTGTAAGCTTTACAAGGGCTAAAATAATCTCAGTAGAATTTCACAGTGACATTACATTCAAAGACAATGTTTTCATCTTCTATAGTATATTTCTGTTTCCTCAGATTGACCGTAAGTGATTCGTTATCGTCTTAGTAACACTTTTTTTCACTTTTTGGCTCATTCAGTTCAGTGACGACGTTGTTATTTTGTGGTGAATTTCAGTGTACGAAAGATAACTGCTTCTCTGGTCTATCATCTTCCCTCTCTTTGTGGTACAGTGCTTACACCTAACCTTCAAACAGGGATGCACAATAATTGAGGCAAAATTCATATATTCATATGTTATGACTTCATCTTAGGCAAAGATTTCTTGTGCTACTTTTTTTTTTTATTTTTTCTGGCCACATCCAGAGGACATGCTTAAGCTGTGGTGTTAGGTCAACTGTTATGATGGCGTTTAAAAGCAATCTCTTAACAGTGCCAAAACATAGCTGTGTCTAAACAAAAGCAGAGCAAAATTAAACAACAAAAGTGAATTACATAAAGTGAAATAGTATCAGCTGAAAAAAAAGCAGAAACAGTGGTGTTTTGATTATTCATTTTTACACTTGGGTTATATACACCCTCATTACTTCAAAGCACAAAGCAGCACAGTGTATAATCTTTTGCTTTAAGCATCCAGGCCACCGGTTAGTAAAATACCTCCAAAATTGTTAGCTTTATGGTAGAAAAGAAAAGTTTGGTTACTTCCAAACATGATCTTACCTTTGCTGTGGGAAGCATGTCAAAGCAGTCCAGTATGAATAATGCCAATGCTTGTATTAGCATCATAAACTGATTAAATTGCCAAGTCAGGCTAAAGAGAAACGTTGCTATGAATATAGCCATAAGGGTCAATCTCTGGAAGGAGGCAAAGTAGTTTTATATTTTTACAGTTTCCTTCATAAAAAACCAACCAAAACCCACCAAAAAAACCCCAACAAAACCCACCAAAACCACCTTAATTTCTTTTTATTTTAAATCCATTTTTAAAACATTAATATGAGTTTTCTACCTGCAATAACTGCTTGGAGGATAATGAACATTTTTTTTGAGAGTTACACATTTGTAGTTATGTCTGTATTTTGCCATTGTAATAGCACTTGCAAGAAAATGGTGAGATCTCAAATAGTTTCAGCCCATAGATTAACATGCAATATGCGTTTTACTATGCTATAAACAGCAGTTATTTGAGCAAACTGAGGAGTAATGACTTAAGAACCGTTTGTCAAAGAAATTGTATCACCAATTTGCTTTTATTCTTGCAGATCAGGACAACCTCCTTGTATTTCTAAAATAAATGAAATCAAAAGAAAATCTTTAATCCTTGTGCTTTACAAGCTTTTCTCCTGCCCATTTTGTGTTAGTCTCTTATGTTTTCTCAAATACACAGTACTGTTGTCTTGTACTCTTAAGAGCTTTCTTGTTTTTTTTCAGTGCTGAGCACATGTATTCCTTTGTATTTCAACTACGTTTAAATTAACAGAAGGCTCATCTGAATAGTGTTTTCAACGTTATAAGTGATTTGTGTGTGTGTATATCCACTGCTACAAATGCTTATCAAGTATTTTGTCCTAAGTCTTATAGGCAGTTTTCTGGTAACTAATTTTACTACGTCATACTTATTAGAAATACTCACTTCTTGAACAGGCTGTAAATGAGTTCTGAGTAGGTATGTGATGGCTGCTATCTGAACAGCAAAGAATGGTAGTGCCCAGTTCTCTCGTAAAGGAATGGTGAATTCTACTCTTGTAGTATCTATTCTGTACAAAACAAAGGGCATTTCATAAATCTAAAACAACTAAAACACCAACTTGTTGACAGAGAGATTGCAATGAGAGGCATCTTTGTAGTATTTGAACTACTTATTGATAAAAAAGGAGGCTCTACGCTCCAGTTCCTTTAATACACCTGCCTCTGAAAAAATATCATTATGAAGGTTCTGCAAGTCATCCATTGTTTTGGTAACTCAAATGTTGTACTTAAGCTTCACCTACTGTGAAAACTTCTCCTATGGATTAAATCTTACTTATGAAGCACAGCTTGGATAATTTAAAAATGAACGAACAAACACCCAAACAAAATCACTCCCAAAATCCAGCACGTGGTTTTCACACCACAAGTAATTTCACTTCATTTTTTGATTTGCAAAAAGCACATATAAGAATAAATAGGTATCAGTTTCTTCACTGCGATCCCAGTGAATTGGATTTGAATACTGCCAAACTGATACGGAATTTCTGGCCATTTTTTGAATGTTTTAACATAAAAATTATGTGACAGAAGTTAGTAAAAGTTCCTCAAAGGGCAGTCATTTACAAAACCTGAACTAAAAGTTAAAACCAAAAAATAATTCCCTTTTTTCTTGTGTAGAGAAAATGCTTGCTAAAAAGGAAAATAAACAATACATCAGAGATGCTTAGGTGGATGAGAAAAACCTTCCAAAATGGAGTTACTCAGTAGCCTCAGATGTACTTCATCTGAACAAAAAGTCTTTACCCAAATCAATTCCATGTACTTATTCTATTTGCATAAAAGATAAAAAGCTCCCATTGTTCATGAATTATTAGAAAGATGGATAAAACAAATCTGTTCCAAATATTCTGTAAATGGAAAAGATGACCTCATGTAATATACATGTGAACTACTGCACATCACATGTATTTTTTAATTACTTTCATCTTAGGAGAAAGAAACGTTTTACCACCATATACCTATAATTATTCCGTAATGGACATGCTTGCAGATAAACTTCTTTACAGCTGCTGATTAACATATCAAACAGTTTTGATAGAACTGACACTGTACTTTTATTTTCCTGATTAAGTTACAGATAACAGCCTGTGTCGCCAGTCTTAGCTCCATGCCAGCAGCTTACTGCTGGCCTAAAGCCAGTTCTTTAATTTTTCTCTCCAAATTGAGAATTCTTCAAGTGATAAAGCACTAGAACAGCTCAATTACTATCTTTTTTTCTCTGAGTCTTAGTGCAGCAGATGTCTACAGGAATAAGGGAACAGAGAAGCTGAACTTCTGATGATCTTAGGCTGTTGAGGTTGGGTGCTGGGCAGAGAGACCTGAAGGGCATATATGCAGGCATCTTTAACATCTAAGGGATCCTAGGCTGGAGAAGCCAGGGTACATCATCTGGAGATACAGACAGACCTGAAAGATGTAGTCCACTTCCAGAGACCAATTTAAGCCAAAATTTTCTACTTAAACTTCTTGAAACTTTAAAATCCTAGCCTGCAATGTCAGCTCATTTCTGATTATTTTCTAATTATTTTGTATTATTTAAATATTTTTCTCCATTTTCTGGTTAATCAGGAGAGAGGCCTTATGGTTTCGTTTTTTTGTTGAATTAATCATGCATTTGAAGGTTTAATGCCTTACCTTTGACATGAGGTACAATTTTAGAAAGATAGCATGTTTAATCTCACTTACCTGTTTGTAACATACCAGCAAGCTGCCAACAACCCTGAAAGCCACGTTCCACTAAGAAGCCAGCTTGTTACATACAGAGCAATGACATAAACTGCCTGAAGTCCAAACAAAGTGTAGATATAAAAATAAACGGGCTCTAGGTATTGCTGTAAAACATAAGAATACTGATGTTGACATAAAACACTCATGGGGGGGATTATACTTAATATGAATTAGGTTTTGCTTTTACAAATTAAAAAGGTATCAGGAATATTTCTAATTAGAAAAATAACTAAAAAGGGGAGCTGTGATTCACTGCGCAATCTTCATAATGCACTTACAATCTAAAGCCATAAATAAATGCCTACCTGAATTGGAAGAATCCTATACAGAATGCTGAGAAACACCTCCTGGTAAACATTCATTCTTTCAAGTATGTTAATTGTCCTCACAGATTCAGTTTTATTGTCATATACTAAACCATGTAAACCTTAACGATAAAGAGAAATTGAAATAGGAGATTGTCATTTTCCCCCTCCATCTTCATTTGAACAGTGAATAAATTTTTCAAAGGTATTTTAGGATCTCTCATCAAAAACTGCAAACTTTGAGTCAAGGATTCAGATCACGTTACCACTGAATCAAAATGACCTTTTGAGGTCTTCAGTTTCCCTGCTTCGAATGTGGCTCAGAGTGCTAATTCAAGTACTATATATTTAGTAATGTATAAAACATTTATTTTTTTACACTTACATTCCTAGTATAGAATCTGTGGTACATACTGGATCTTGAGAACCATTCTTGTCACTACTATGAACACAGGTGATGTTAATATTGGCAAATGTGTAGTATAAGCAAAATTGCTAGGGAGCAACAGTTAAGTATCTAGAAAACATGAGATTGTCATAGAAAACCCCAACATCGTGTATGACTTCCTTGGAAGCTGTTCATCGTGTCACTTACTGTCCAGGTATACAGCAAAAAAAAATTGCCCCGTCCCACAAAAAGCTCATAATTCAAATTAAACGAGAAGAATAGAATTAAAGTAAGATACTAAATAAACCAGTAAGGCCGAAACCTTAAAAAATATGAAAGTTGTCCCTCAAAGTGATTGCCTTCATCAGAATGTGAAGGTGTGGCACAGAAACCAAGGTATCACTGCGAAATTTACTATGTCCATAACTTAGGGGCTCCCTGGCGAATGAACAGAATAGATCTGTCTCCAGTACAATTGTTACACCATCTTTCACAGTTATGGTATTCCCTGTTCTCAACTATATTTGAAAAAATATTAAAAATAATTTCAGCTGGCAACACAAAGTAAAACTTACTTTACAGTTTACAATACCTTGCTGGATGGAAGCAGCCTGAATCATCTGTTTGTAGTAGGAATAATAAAGCCCACATTCTGTTCTGAATGAAATTTCTCTTTCGACTTCCTGCAAGTGAAAGTTCAATAGTAAATTCACTTTCCATTTGCTTTTCACTATCACATGAAGCTCCCTTCAACTCAAATTCTTGCTGCACCAGGGAAATTAACCTATACAGTGGCTTGAGTCTTTGGGTTTGTGCATTCTGTGCAACTTACTTTTAGTTCAAATAAAGGTAAAACACACGGACAAATTAGGTTGCAAAGCAAACGCTGAGGTGTCAATGCCTCTGTTAACTGGGGAAATGTATATGCCTTTTGCGATTCTGATAACGTTTTGGATCTTTTACTATTTTTTGTAACATTCAATGTTTAGGTAGGTGCAGTGGCCAACATCTGGACTTTAAAACTGCATATGCTTGTTCCATGCATTTAACCTTTTCTTCCAGATGCAGATATCCCACAGTGTTCCATGGCTTTGCCACCTTAAGGCTCGATTACTTTAGTGTGCCGTACTCTGGACTGCACCATAACGGCACTCTGAGATTTCAGCGGCAGGCTATGCTGCTGCCCACTTGTTAATGCTGTTTCTTGCAGGAAGGCAACTGTTCATCACTCTCATACTTAAACTGCAGGTTAAAGCGATTGTTTACTTGTTTTTAGGTGTAGGTGAAGTTATTATTTTTAATTTTAAAATGTTCAAATGATTTAAACCAGGTGCACTCCAAACTATGCCTCTTTCTTAGCTGATATTGCAGCAGGTGGGGCCTCTCCTAGAGAGAAGTGCTCTCAGTACAGGATCTCTGCTTTGGAATACACCTCCTTTTGTTAACTCATTAGTTGTGAAGACCAAATGAAATTTAACAAAATCAGAGGCTTCGGCGACCACATTTAAACAAAATAAGACTGCATGAACAACCGATCTGAAGAGAAATAATAGGCACCTTATACAAAATTGTTTTATTATTAGTGATCCTTTTAGTCGTTTATATAAAAACATCCCAGCAAATATCTCTGATAAGCAGTAAGTTAGAAAAAGTTTATACCCAGATTTGAAACCCCATACAATTCCTGTACGTGCTGTATGCAAGTCATTAAGAAATCTAAGTGATATTTCTGAAGATAATCTTATTAATTCAGTTTTCTTTATAAAAGAACATTACTGAAATAACAGAATGTTACTGTTTTCTGAGATTTTTAGGAATGCCATTCTGGTTAATGCAACCTTGCATAGAATCCCAAGACTTTCATCTTTCTTAGATGAAGAGTCCCAGCTCTTTTGCTGGGACAGAATCAATACTATTTCAGAGCTAACATAAAGCTAGATAAAAAAAAATGTTCCTCCCTCCTTTACTGCCCAGTATAGAATCTTATCTCAAAACATGTGTTTTATTGAAGTCAACTGTTAACTAAAGTGATATTAGTTCTGGTCTGAGAAAAATCAACAGATAAAACCGCATCTGATTCAATGTAAGTTCACAATTAAACTCTCCAGCTGCTCTACAACATACAAATCATTATAATACCAGCAGAAGAAACTGACGCTGGCACTAAGTACTAAAAGTCACACACTTAGCAAAATGAGAATGCTGGATTTTGAACAAGCTTTAGTTTCAAATTCATCACTACTGAAAAGTTTTCTAATACCAAAAACTGGCTGATTCTAAGTGCTTATAAAAAAAAAAAGAAGAGAAGAAACGTTAACATTTGGAATTTATTAAGGGGGAGAGAGTAGTCACAGAGGGGGATCTAATTAGCAAAAATGCATTCAAACATGATTAATTTGTAATCCTGGCACCAGCTGTATTCAACCAAATGCTATACTTTATGAGACAAACACTAGTGAGTTTTACATCTGTTTCATGCTAAGATAACATCTGTTTTATTCACTCACAATACTTTTCCAGTTCCACAGCAATTTATACTTTTCCTAGTATTCCATGTCAATAAAAACAGACAGACTTATGGGTAAGCATTATAAGAGCACATGTTTATCTTTCTGTATATTCAGTTTGTGAGTGTTTAACAAAGAAGTTACTGCTGTTACAAGGAGAAAAAACACTGTCCTGTAGGATATATACAGAGTTGCATATGATTTCAATTTATGCAGTTGTATCCTTATAATATTAAGGATTCAAAATAAAATACAAAAGACTACTTCTCACAAGGGCAGTACAAAAGTCTAGAGCTTACATTCCTCAAACTCTTTATCTAGCTTATTCGGAATACTGAGCAAGCAAAGAAAGTCTGAGTTGAGTTTTTCTATAAATAAAGAGCATAAGCAAAGTTCCAATTACTTTTCTTTTTTTTTGACAAAGCTAAAGCACAATTTGTGTAATTGAAAATATTTTTCAGTTGTTCAATCAGAAAGATCTGAAAATCAACTCAACCATACAACTGGAAACTCAATAGAGACAGCTGCTGTCAATGTTCCTGGTTGCGAATTATGCCTTCAGCAAAGGTATTTAATCCTTGTACATGTTCTCTTGGCTGGTTAACCTCACGCTCACCTGTTAGAATGGCAGGGTTCCTACTCAGATCAGACTTTTGATACAGAGTAAAAGTACCCATAACCACTCAACAGGTACTTCTTTGGAAAAGTACCATGAAAGTACTGGTAGTGCCCTCCTCTTTATGACTTATGTGTTCACTTTGTAGAGTTCTCATTAGCTGTCTACCTGTTCCCCCATTTTCTTTCATCCTTCTTTTATATTCAAAATGTAAAAAGGGAAAATAGAAGCACTTCAGAGAAGGAGTCCCAGGATTCTTGTCCTGCATGTCTGAAAGTTTTAAAATTTGATATTTTTATTCTTGACTTTTTGCAAGCAGCAATTGTATTAAAGACAAACTCAATACTAAGTCTAAATGCTTAGTCAGAAGAGACAAAGAATAAATGAGAGCTCTGAAGTTTACCTCTTTGTGTTACAGTACTAATTTCCTATGTGGCCTTGGCTTACTCCTGTTCAAAGTTTCTTCAGAGTTTGCATTTGAACAAGCAATACCACAGCTGACGGGAAAGGTGATGCAATTCTCCTTCCCCCATAGCAGTCACTAAACTGCCATTGAAATTACTGAAAATAGACTAGCCATTCTATATGCGTAGTGCCAGAAGTTTTCAGAAAACCGAAAAAGGATTTTTGGATAAGAAATCTATTTTGGCTTTCATCATCATAAACAGAAATGTTTGTTGTTTTCATGTATATGAGAAGAGATTCAAACTTTTTTCTTCAAAATCGTTTGATCAAGATAAGGGATTATAACCACCTGCAATCCCTGCTTGAAGCGTACACAAACACGGCTTCTAACTATGTAACTTGGTGTTCTGTATTCTCATTTTTTTTGTTGCTGTTTCAGGGGGTCTTGGAATAATAATAATAAAAAAAGAACATCAATCATGTACCTCTTTCATAGCATAAACCATTCTTTGAGATCTCCATTTTCAGTTTTTAAGAAAACAATTTTACATCTTTCTCCAATAACCATGGCAAATTTATAATAGCAGCCATATTTATTAGACATAACAACGAGATTCACACGTACTGCAGCAGCTGAAATCAATGCACCGTTGAAAACCATATTCAAAATGGAACAAAACAGTGCAACAAGCACAGAACGGTTATTCTAGTTGGGTGAACCATTGCTGGAAGGCACAGAGATTTATTTCCGTTTTGATATCTAATGGCATTCTAGTGTACTTAAAATGAAAACAATTACCAAATAAAATAAGCATTTCATCCATTGGGAGGCAACTTAATTGCAACTATAGACTTGCTTCTCTCAGTGAACTTTGTGTCCCTCTGTGTCAGTTCAACAGAATGAAAATGCTGTATGCGTTATGTTCATACATTGCCACAAGTCCATGCCTGTTTGTACTTCAAAATATACAGTACCTGTGAAATTAATCAATACTTGCTTTTGGAAGGAAAAGACAAACCCAAGGTGTACCTTCAATATACATACAATCTATCTATACATTCAAAGGCAGATGAGAATGAGTACAAAACAGTATTATATGTATATTACAATGGCAATTGTTTCAGTAAGTGCCAACTATTTTTATTACAGGAGTATGTGTGTTTCTGGGACAGAAAAAGCGTGTAGTATAGGAAAGATATTGCAATGCAAGTATTCCAATTAAATATACATATTCTTTGAATAACGTAATACATAGACCTAACAGTGACTTTTAGGCATCTAAAAGGAAAATGAGTCACCTGTTTCTTCCCTCTGGTTAAATTTAGATATGTGTACAGCTGCATTATTTTCCCATGCAATGATTCTAGGAAAAAACTAGTCAGTCCTGGATCTTGGGAATGGTTGGTTCTACATTGGTGAATGTCTGAAATACGTTTTGAGGTTTGCAGATTTAGGATAACATTATATAAAATTAGTATTGAATAGTAAGAGACTGTGCCTAAACTGTATTACAATATCACAGTATAAATACAATTAAAGAACTGTGTGCCAGGATTTTGCGTATTGTTTAACTGTTTTTCATTTGGTTATGTATTGCTTTGGATAAAAGGAAGATGATTATAGAGCAACACATAGTAGAAATAGTTGAAATTCTATTCTAGATAATGATCAATGGTTGGAAGAACCATAGCTACAACTCAGGCACGAGCTGGGTAGCAATGTTTTTAGAGAAAAACTGGGGAAAGGTATTTATAAAAATGATCAAGGATTTAAAAAGTGGTGGGAAGGGAAACGCAGCTTTTTGTAAATTAAATTTTTAAAAATGAAATATTCTATATTTTTGAGCAAGTTACAAGACAAATACATAAATAAATGAAATTTCAACTAACACTCATATCAATGCTCTATAAAGCACTAAGAAAAGTATGAAAATGACTTGTTACCTTAATATTGGAAAACCACAGGTCATTTTCATGCAGTGTAGCAACATAAACAGAAGTAAGAAGTCCAAGAGAGATGGCAACAATTCCACCAACAATTACTGAAAGTACGTTCCACAGCTTTCCACCTGTATGATCTTGGAAGAAAAATATTTCACTCTGTAATTGTGAAGCACATAATCCAACTCATTTATACATTGCCTGTGCTAGTACAGTTTACATTTTGTTGGTAACAGGACACTTGGTTTTAATAGGTCTTTATGGATTTTTACTTTCTCGTATAGTGAACTAAAGAGTATTTTATTTAAATGCAAAGTGAAATAAGGTGTGCCCTAATTAGCAAAATGTAGTTACAGTTTAAAAGCACCATGATCCTATACAAATCTAGATGAATACCATATCTAATTTGTAAATCTAAATGGAAATATCCTCCAGGCCAACTTTTTTAATTAAGGCAATGCAGGATGACTGTTAGATCACAAAATAAGAAATTAAAATCTTCTTCACACATATTAAAATGGCTGCCTGTTTTTTGGGGGTTTGCTTGTTTTTTGTAAAGAACACCATTGAAAATTCAGAAGTCTCACTGAATACCCACAAAGAGACTGAACAGCGGCCAAAGCAGTCTTCGATAATGGTGTCATGCTCTGAATTGCAGATGACCTCCTGCTGACAGAATAAGATTACAGATGGAATGCCAGGAAAGAAAGGTTGTGTTTCTGGGTAGCTCAAGCAATTTATTGTACACTTATGTTCCTGGTTTTTTTAGGTGTTTTTTTTTTTTTAAATGTTGATATAAGGTTTCATATAAATCTCAGTGATCTGGAACTATAACTTTGAAATTGCTATTTCATCCAGTGTGGGACATCTACATAATGGGTACCAAATATACAATCAATTGAACTGAGGGCTGGGCTGGATGAGAACTATGATCACTTTCATGTTTTATATATAGCCTAAGTGTACTTGTGTGGAAACAACAATGTAACTTTCTTTTCATCTACCCAAATTGCATGTGTAGAAACATTTGGAATTTAGATCAAAACATCCCTTAAAATAAGTTAATTAAAAAAAAAACCCAAACCTAACAAACTTTGCCAACTTTAAAGTTATAATTCCAAACAAAAATGTCAGAATTTCATTACTTAAACAGATCCTCCAATTAAGACACTTAATGTCTCTCTTTTAAATTTACCTAGCTAGTCTGTCCTACAGTAAAAAAGCAGATTTCATGTGCAATCTGCTTATACTTAAGTACAACTCATTGGAGGTCTTCAGCTCCTTTTATGTTACCATTGATTTGAACTGGGATTTGTTTAAGAACCTATGATGGCTACACAAAATCTGATAGCGTGTCACTGATACTAAATCAAAAAGAATTGTTCTCACCAATTTAAACTAGGATTTTAAAACAGTAATCTGCAGTAATCTGCACGCCCTCTGTCTCATGCAATTAATTTTGGTGATAGATATTCAAGCATGAAAATGTATTTGGTATATACCTAGTTCTAACCTGTGCATAGGATAGATATCAAAAGCTGAATGCTACTAAAAAGCCATAAAGTTACAATTCTTTTCATTACCCACCAGACAGAGTTTTCCCATCAGGCTTCACATTCTTCTCCTCTGAAGGCTGATCTTCAGCAGCTTCTGTGCCTTTTCCAACCCTTCTCTGTCTTACGGTTGTCATGATGTCAGTTACTTTAATTCATTATTCTTCAGTCTGACTCCTAAATGGACACATACAAGCAATGCATCTTCCTACCCAAACATTCACTTAATACTTGTATGAAATATCTGAAAACAGAATCATATTTTACTGTTGTCAGTGACTTTGACTTACAGAACTGTACTGTAGTTGAAGTGTACCTTACAAAAATGCAAGATTTTTAAAATTTATACAACTCGGTGCAAATGACTGTATACAGAACTTTGTCTCAAATTTGTAAAGACTTAAGTTCATTATTTTACATACTCTTGAACAGGTTTTCAGAACTATTCGTTATTTTGATTGGCCTCACCTTTGGCCCTTGACTCAAAATGCACACCAGGCTCCACTTTTTGAAAATGTGTAAGCCCTTCAAAGAAAAATCAGTCCTTTTAGGGTATTATAGTTGTTCACCTAAAATAGAAAGCCAGTTGTTTAAATCTTGGCTTTCAAGACATCCCGAACATGGAGGCCATAACATGCAAAAATGATGCCAGAGAAAAGAAGAGCTGCCAGTCCTTCCCCTGTGAATTCCCAGGTGCTCTCTGCTCTGTGAGCATGGTCTGTATATAAAACTGCTTCAATCTGCCATTCTACATCTGAAAAAATCAATGGTGTCCCATCCTGAATGCAAAAATCTGCTACCATTCCCAGAGGGCAAATGCTGGTATTTGTGTTACCACTGGTGTAATTGACTGGTAATGGTAATACTCAAAGAAATACACCTCAACTGCACAACTTTGTTGTTTTAAAGCTTTTGCAGTGGATTAGCTTCACCTGTTTCCCTCATGCCTGGGAAAACACACGGAGGGAGCTATGTGAGCATGTATTCAAGTCGCTTATAAACAGGTGGTTTGTAGGAAATGTGATAATTAATTAATTCAGGCAAGATGGTCATCATAACGATGCTCCTTCCTTGCACTGCCAGTCTCAGTCAGCTTCTCTCGATGCCTTGGGCCGGAGGGAACGGTTTTGGCCTAGCGCACCCGGGGAAAACCTCGACAGGGCGCCGGGAGGAACATCCCGCCTCCACAGCTGCCTGAGGTAAGGCCGGGGGCAGGACAGGCCCTGCGGATGGAGGCCGGGCCCGGGGGGCGCGATGGGGAGCCTGGGGCGAGGCCGTCGGTGGCGGCGAGAAGTCGGCCGAGGCCGCGCGAGTATGGCGAAAGGGGAAGCGGCTCCGGGGGCTGAGCAAGGGCGGGAAGCGGAGGCAGGAGGCCTGGGCCGGGCCTGGGGCCGCAGATCCCCCGGCGGCTGGGGCGGTCCCCGCGGGGCGCGGGCAGCTCCACAGAGCGCCGCCCTTCCGCGGCCTGCGCGGCCCGGCCCGGCGCGGCCCACTCAGTGGCGGCTCTGCCGGCCGCCCGTCTCCTCCCCTTCCTCTCCGCGTCCCCCTGGGTGGGTCGGTACCTGCCGGAGCTCCGAGGGCCGCGGGTCGCTGCGGCGGGGCGGCTTCTCCTACGGGCGCTGGGTGCGCGGAACCGCCCGGGAGCGGGGGGGACGGGGCGCGGCGCCTTTTGTTCGCCCCTGTCAGGCGGAGCGGAGGGGCTGCGGCAGCCGGGGGCTCGGCGGCGGGCAGGGGAGCGACGGTGGGCTGGCAGCAGCCGCCAGCGGAGGGGGAAGGCCCGGTCGGGGAGGAGCTGCCGGCTGTGGGGAGTGGGCGGGCGGAGGGCCGGGGCCGGGCGACGGCTGGGGCGGCACCTTTCTCGGCGGGAGCCTTCGGTTTGCCCGGCTGCTTTCGGGCTCTGCGGAAAAAGAAGTACGGCGGGAAGAAGGTTGTGTGCGAAAGCTGAGGCGGGCAGAATCGCCCCCAGTCCCAAACTCGTCCCTCCCCATCCCAAAAGGGTTTTAATTAGTTTAAACGTGGCTGCCCGGGGCCGTCTGCCTCCTCCGGGCGGGAGCAGCCGGTGCTTCGGGTCGTGCTGGGCTTAAACGGGCGTGCAAGATTGTTTTCTAAAATAGTGACGTAAAACTTATTTTTAGTGGTGCCTTCCCACCCCTAGTAGATGTATTTCCAAGTATATGTGAAGTGATTTTTGAATTTAAATTGTAATCCTGATCAGTAGAAGTGTATTGTGTGTTCAGTTTGTTGTAAGCTCCGTTCTATTTCTTGATCATGCAAGGGGGGGAAAGACCTTTATCTCTAGCGGAAAGGTAACGGCAGCACCAGACTCTTTTCTACCTAACAAGTACGACCTACCCTTAAAATAATTCTTTGTTGTTAATTTTATTTGTAGTGTCCTTAAAGACAGTTACTCTAGGAAAAGAAATCCCCCATTAAAGTCTTTACCAGCATGCGGACTCCTAGATCCTATTACAGAAAGCAGGTTTCCCAATAATCCATCCAAATTCTGTAGAACAGGCAGGGATAGAGTTCATTTCTTCAGGGCAATATTCAGTTGATTTTCCATCACCATTTTACAGTCCAGCAATACTTAGGTGTTTTTTTATTTTTCATTCCACAACCTTGGTTCATTGTCAGAGTTGGTATTTTGAGCAAAAAGGGGCATGAAATTCATAGAAATCATGCTCAGAGCTGCCAAGCAAACTGTGTAACTAGTAATCATCCTGGTAATTCAGAGCTTTGAAGCCACTGACATTAGAAATTGGGAAACTTTTCAGTATCGGTCTTTGCACATTTATTATTTTTTAGAACAAACAGAATGATTTTCCTCTTCTTCTGATTAATCTCTCCAGTTAAAAATTTCTACTGTAAGTCAATTCACAACAAACTGACTAGCCATACTTATTTTTTTGAGCAACAAGGCAGGTGGTACATTTGTGGGGAATGCTTAAACTGAGAACTTGGAAAACGAAGAATTATAGGCTATGCAATGGGTATTAGATTTACCTTACTCTTATCACTAATAGCATCACTGCTACATGATACATGTCGGGTCTTTGTTAAAATGAACATATGGTACACAGATCATACAAGTGATTTTACAGTGTAAATAAAGGAAAAAATCTTGAGTGTGTGTATGTTTTTTTTGTGTAAAGGAGGTCAGATAATGTACTTAATTTTCTGAGAAAAGGAGTGCTGTGGAAGATGTTTCCTACAATGGAAATTCTGTTTATCCACTACCTGTAAAGAGGCCAATGCAAGTAAAACTTACACAGAACAAAAAGTTGCAGAAACGGCTAGAAAATACAATAATTGAAGAGCTTATGCAGTAAATTTGGGACCACTAAAAGCCTGTTCTCGGTAGAATTGAAACTTGGGTAGAATCATAGATTCTTCATGCTTGGAAAGGACCTTTGACATCATCGAGTCCAACCATACACACACAAAAACTCCCTACAATCTCTGCCACTAGAGCATGCCCTGAAGTGCCAAATCTAGATGTTTCTTAAATACCTCCAGGGATGGTGACTCAACCACCTCCCTGGGCAGGCTGTCCCGGTGCCTGACCACTCTTTCAGTAAAGTAATTCCTCCTAATATCTAATCTAAACCTCCCCTGCCACAACTTCAGACCATTTCCTCTGGTCCTGTCATTATTCACCTGGGAGAAGAGGCCAACACCCACCTCTCTCCAACCTCCTTTCAGGTAGATGTAGAGGGCAAGGAGGTCTCTCCTCAGCCTCCTCTTCTCCAAGCTGAACATGCCCAGCTCCCTCAGCCTCTGCTCGTATGAATTGCTCTCCAGACCCCTCACCCGCCTGAACTAAATGACAGGCTGTGTAGTGTGGTACTGGGAAGAGGGGAAGTCACAGTTGTCTTAATTCTACTGTGTTTTATGACATTGCGTATATCTAATATATTTGTATGTGATAACAAAGTTACTGTGGTCAGTTGAAAAGGCTTTCCATTTTGTGGAAATAATTGTGGATTACCTGAAGTATAAATTCCACTGACATTCCTTAACTACCGACACAATCTACGCTGTAAAGTAGTGTTACTTGAACTGAAAACAGTTTGTGTACTAGAAAAGCATTAGACAGCCTTACGCAGTGTTGAGTATGTCTAAGAGTAAATGTTGCCTTGAAGTCATTTTAGAATAATTAATCAGCTCTAGCCATAATTTTGAAATATTAATGCTTATTCATTTTCAAATAGTGGCAGATTAGAGTAAGGAAAATAAAAAAAAAATACTTCCCCCCCCAATTCTATGTAATATTTTAACAAATCGTATTTCCTCTTGCACTAAGTGTTTGGGTGCAGCACTAGAAAAAAATGGAGTGAGAAAAAACCTTCTGCCCTGATCCTCTGTCTGGAAGTACTCGGAACAGGTGAATCTGATGCTGTTTTGGCTAGTATGTGAGGGACGACACCTGAAATACATTAATACCTGGAAAGTACCACATTACAGCATTCTTTACTGCCTCTTCTTGCCAGGCATTAGAGTAATGTTAGTGTAAAAAGCAAAAATCCTATGTTGTGAAGGAGCTGCACCCAAAAGATTATTCAACATAGTCTCACTGAAAAACTGCGTTAGTTAGGCAACACGTCGGTTGACAATGAGATGTAATGTTTTTAAGTTATGAGTATACAGAAAAACTAAGGAACTTCTAGACTGATATTAATCTCTGAAAACTGTATTATAAAATTAAAATACATCAAACTGTAACACGCAATCAGTATTACTGTATTAGTATTATAATACTGTAACTCTGGCTTTATACTTGCCAAAGCAAAGGGTATTATTTATCAATATTCTTGTTGCTCGTTGTGTTCCAACCAGATCATATGGTAGCAAAGTCTTAATATTAGTACCAAGTTACCCATAATTCCAACAAATGTTAGTCAAACATCTACAAACCATCGTGTACAGGAAATAGTTGAATGAAACTTTAAATTCAATTTCTTCATACTATTTACATTTGTGTTTTCTCTTGGATTGTCACATGCAATACTGTAGAAAGAGCTACTGTGAACTAGAAACACAGGAGGACTCGAGTTCTGCCTAAGTAAATGTTGATTCTAAACCTGCCATCTTTTTAGTTGCTGTTCAGCAGCCATGTTATGTGCTGCAAGCACATCAAATTTCTAGGTTATCTCTTTTTTCAACTTTTGAAGCTTGTCAGGTGCCTGAAGTTTTGCTTTTGGGCAAAAGCATCTTATTTTTACCAATTCTTAGGTTTTTTACCTAGCTAATATTAAAGTCAAGTCAATATTAATGGTGTTTCACTTTTTGAGTGGCTCCGTGTGACGGCTCTTTTCCAAATATGCTAGAAGGGACTGCAAAAAAAGACGAGTAGCACGGTGCATTCACTTTTCTGCAAGAATTCTAAGCAAAATACTTGGCAAAGATACAGGACGGAGTGATCCAAATCCCACTGATGTGTGGCAGGGCTCTAACCCATTTCCTCCTAATTCCCAGGAGTGTTACAGTCATCAACTGCTCTGTCAGTGCAGCTCTATCCCAACAAGCTGTGTGGCCAGAACCATTCCTGCAAAATTTGCACCGTTCAGTCGCAAACACAGTGCCCCTTCTGCTGGCAAGCAGCAGCCCCAGTCCGGGTTGGCAGAGAGGGAAGGGGTCTGATAATACACATGCTTCACAGCAGATAAGGTGGCTTGGGATACCAGCTGGATCATGCATGACCAGGTTATTTATGAGGCTCTTCTGCTTTATTAAGAGTCAGGTATTTTAGCCCAGTGAATAGGACAATACCTGGATGCCACATCCTACTACACAGACTCTTTTCCCAAGTTTTGCATTACAGAAAGCGGGGAAAAAGCTGCACCACCCAGCGTTCTGTAGCATTGCATCTAAACCCATTAGTAGTGCCAGCTTTTTTTACTTCAATATATTTGGCCCAGGGCCATAATAGTAACAACAAAATGAAAGAAGATAGCTTGTTTATGTAAATGAAAACCATGACAATACCAGCAATGGGTACTCTGGCTGTACTTTCTCTTTTCTCTCCTAGGCCAGCAACAGCAACTGAGTTAGACTTTGGGTGTGGTTTTTTTTTTTTGTTGTTGTTTTTTTCTAAAAAAAAAAAAAAGGGAAGAAAAGCTCCAGCAAGGCCAAGAAACATGCTGTATATTTAAAATTAGGTTGCAAGATATGTTTTAGCTTATGTGATGGATAAGCAAGAGTCAATCATTTACCTGAAAAAAGGTGTGTAAGGCTTTCACTCCATTTAAATTAGGGAAAAAATTGCCACTAGCTTCATTATGGATTTTGAAAGTCGAGTTCTGCCCTTCGGTGTTGTCCCATCATAACTGCATGCAGGCTTACAGGTATTTTGACTTAACAGTCTCATATTTCATCACTACAGTTATTTTAGAAAACTTGTATTAACAGTATTATAACTGTAATAACTTGATACAGGAGTGAGAAATGGCAGTAAAATATTTCAAATACTTCTTGATTTAAACAGATTCCCATCTCTGTAAACACTGGTTCAGTGTTTGAATTTTCCATATTCATATTTCATACAGGTCAAATAAAAGTGACTAAAGTGTTTAACAAAAAAAGTTTATTACCAAAATACAATATTAAAGTCAATACGTGACAAACTCCTGTAAAGCAAAATAAATTATTCTAACATTGTACAGTATTTCAGAAGGTAGTTAAAGTACTACTACAGACTTTGCTTCATAGTTCCAAACAGTCCTCTATCAGGAACACAATCCTAGAGAGAGCTTAAGGCATGCAGCTTAATGTGCTGGATAATTTTATAAAATGAAAGTCATTCTATTTCATAAGATACAGTATCAGAATTAACTGCAGTCTTTACATGTCAGTTTTCTAAATTTTTTTTTATACTTTGGCTATAAAAGCAGTGCCATAGTGTTACAATACCTTTTCTTAAAAAAATACATGTACCCATGTCCATGAATATCAAATGCAAATGTAAATTTCTATTAAATATATCTTAACAAATGTTACTTTGAGCACCAACTGTACATTTTTTAAAATGATTAAATAAGTGCTTCTGAAAGAGGAAAATACAATAATTCTGACTGAATCCCACTCTATTTTTCCAGGCCAAGCATAAATCGGAAAGATGAAATATGCACCTATTTGTCAGTATAGTCTAGTATGAACAAAGTTTTCTCTTTAGTAGAAGTATAGGCATTTAAAACAAAGCTGTGAGTTACAGTTCATATCACAGAATAAAATCTAATTTAAACAAACAGCAAGTGAATAGCTGATCATCTGATAGTGCTGTGACAGAAGATCCGAAAATATTTTAAAAGCTTAAAGAAAGGGGAAGACTGCAGTGTTGGTGACTTTGAAATGTGCTTAAACCCCCGTACATAACGTGCAACCAAGCCAACCATACACTTCCTAAAGCAGATAACCTGAGGAATAATTTGCTTTCAGCAAAACTAACTCTATAATTACTTCACATGCAGAACTTCTGATAAAGTCCATGGGAATAGTAAGTGTGTAACTAATGGCAAGCAGCATGGAGATAGTTATAAAAAAATTCTGTGCATATGGGAAAGAATTATTTGTTGGCATTTGTTAGGACTAATAATGGTTTTTAGAGGCAACTAACTTTCTACTATTTTATAGGAACACATGGTGAAAAAGAAAAAAGCGACAAGATGGCAAAGAACAACTGTGAATAGATGCATCCTGCTTAGTAATCCCATTGCAATGAGTCCTGGTGCATTATACCTAATCAAGGTTACTGGCTTTTAAAGTCTTGGTTCACTGCCATCTTCTTAGCTTATGAATGGATGTTTTTCACTTTTTTATCTTTCACTAGCTGAGCGGCTTTAAAATAATTATCCCTTTACACAAAACTAACAATGTGGCAAAATATTGTTTCTGTGAATACTGACTGGTAGTTCAGCATTACTACCGACCTCATTCTACCTTTAATTTTTGCAACAAGTGGGATCTCTGAATGAGAAAGTTGAGATATATTCCAGATAATGTAATATTTTCACATGAATTCTATATTGAAGGTAAAATATTGGTGTCAATAAGACTGTATGAATATCCTATTAAAAGTCTACTATCTCTAACTGAATTTGAGATCATGTAAATAAATTATGTTTTCCAAATGTAAAATCCATCTGTAGGAACATGAAAAATAACTTTTAACAGAAAATAATGTATACTTACTTCACATATGTATTTAAAATATTTCAAATATCTGACACAAAAATGCTTTGACATTATATTCTGACCAATTTTTAAAGTAAAATGTGTACTTTCTGCTATCTAATTTATAAACAAAATAATAGATATTTAACCCAAAAGAACAAGCCAAACTGAGGAAATCACTTGAAAACAAAAATCATCAAATGTACTTGGAATCTTAGTGCCTTTACCCTGGCCTTTAGAATTTGTGCTGCTTCATAGAGTTGTAACAAAACTTGTTTTCTTTTCCTGTTTGCCGCTTCTAGTCAGCAATAGCACAATAGGCTCTACACTACCTATGCCACCTTCTTAGATTTACAGTTATAGCTTATTTCTCCCAGCAGAAATGTATAAAGTAACCATAAAATACTGTTTTTCTAAGAGTAAGTAATTTTTTAAGTAATGAGCTACTAAAAATTGGGTAACTGCATCCCCATGTCATGCTTCTGTGCGTATGCCACTCATTAAAAGCAGAAATACATGCCGGAACCAGAAAGTTGAAATCTGCCTGCTAAAGGGCTTCTTTGGAAATGCTACTACTTCACTTGATTGAAGTGTATATTTCAAACAGTTTAAGTAGCCAAATTTATAAATAACCTCAACAAAGTTGCCAGGTAATTAGCCAGTATAATAATACTCCAAACTGATACATAGGTGAATGCCTTCTATTGCAAACTGCTGTAACTGTTTAAAAAAAAAAAAAGGCAAAAAAAAAAAAAGCACTGTGATTTTAAAAGCTAAAGGCTTTAAAAGGGAGAGACTTCAATGTGTTTCTTAGAGAACAAGGTAATCCTTAATTCCCTTTATGAATCCATATTATAAGCACTAGTAAAATTTATTCTACAAGTGGCTGGATACAATTTTTGCTTAAAATATTGTTTGCCTTTTTAAAAAATACATGATCTCCTATAGGAAGATTACTCTATCTTTCAGTGAATTATTTCTACGCTTACAGCTCTGCCAGACAAATGGGGAATTTAGATAGCCAGTGGGACTTCAAAGAACTCCAAAGCATGTAGGCATTTCTCAAAATCCCAGTTTGTCCTCACCTACATCTTTAGGAATCTATGTAGGTTTAATCAAGATTTCTTTGTGGCAATTACTGTTAATATCTTGTTCTCGTTAAAAAACATTGCTCATACATACTGCAAAGTAATCACCACGAATTAAAAGTGACATATGATAAGCTTTTTTTTTTAAATAGTTCTGCTGAATGTGTCAAGAAAACCATTAAGAAACAGCAGCTCATTATTATAAAGGATCTTTTACACACTACCAGTTCAAAAGATAGCAGTTTTTTTACTTAGGATCCAATCAAATAGTTATTAGCAAAATGCTTCTAGGCTCCTCAGCTCCTGCTGGTCTAAACTGATAAAAAGGATAGCAGTCTTTGTCAAAGGATGACTTGAGCTTGGAAGACCTTAAAAATAGATTGGGGAAAATGAAACACCTATGTGTGTGTGCAAGCACACGTGTGCCCTCACCCACCTCCCTTCTCCCTACCTTCCAGAATCCAGGCAGTGGAGTCTATGAGATCATATTGTAAAATTTTTATCTGTTCTGTTGCTAGTTTCAAAAAAGAGGGTAAAAATGTTCTTTGCTGAAATACATGGAAAATAGGAGGGAGGAAGAAAAAAGGCTTTTCAATTGATACAAAGCTTTCATACCTTTGGGTTTTAACATACTGTACGAATGCATTATTACTGACTAGTACCTGACAATAAAAGAAAAAAACCCCAGCAATCCTACATTCTTGGCACCATATAAAGAAACAGGTTAAAATGGATCGTTCTATTCTCCACTTCTTATATTCATCTCCTAAATGATTCATCGGTCCCTGGTTAAATATTATACTCCTACTGAAACAAGGACTCAGGATGGGAAATCACGTTTCGCTTGCAATTCTTCTCTTTAGCAAGTTTCTCAGGCAAAATTTAGCAAAGAAAGAAAATATTCACTCTAGGAAACACTCTCTTTTACTTACTGCTTCACCTAGTTTGTGCTCTGAGTTGTGCTGTGGTCCTTATTTAGAATGATGTTTATGATTTCACCCTCATGTTCTTTCATATGATCGAGCAGATTTTCTTTGTTGGTAGACTCAAAACCACAAATGCAGCAGCAGAAGAGAAGAACACAGTATTCTGTGCCAAGATGGGGTAGAGTGGAGTTCTTTTCTAAACTGCATGAGGTATTCATCAAGTTAGGTTTCTCATTTTCATCAGAACCTGAAATTTCATTTGTAGTCTGGTTAATGGACTCTGTAAAAGACACCAAGTTGTCTGAACTTCCTAGTATAGATACTGTACTTTCATCTGTGCCTTCTAATAAGGTTTTGTCAGGAAGCTGTCCTTGAAACCTGAAATAATAATAAAAACCGAAACAAATATCAAAACATACAGTTGTTGCTTTTTGACAGGAACTTTATTTTGGATCAGAGTTGGGTCCTTTGAGAATTCTAGATGATGGGGCTTGAAAGTAAATCAGACATACCTGCTGCTTTGTGAAATTGCATCATTAATAGCCTTGTTCACTTGCTCATAGTTATAATTTTGGTCACTTGCATGCTTCCACATGTGGGACTTCAGGGATGGAGGATGGCTACATACATATCCACAGAGAGAACATCTAGGGGAAGAAAGCGGACAGGGAAAAATAGAAACATTTAGAAGTTAAATTTTTAGTTTAGTATTGTATTAGTTCTTCCAAAAGGATGAGTAAACAGAGAGAAATGTGTCAGTCCTCTTCTTGGTCCCTCTTTTCAGTTTCATAACTAGGTCCAGTTAGTTTGCAAAGTTTCATCCTGAAACCTAAGACTGTTTTTGAGGTCTGAGAATTTTTAAATTTGCTTCCTCTGACTTCTTAAACAACTGAATTAAAATCTTATCTGTTTGGCCTGTTAAAACTGTTTAAATACTGCAAAAATGCAATAGTTCTGATGACTGCAGAAACACGTAGTACATCAGTGTGGTATCGGGCAGGCAGGTAGTGAGCTCACTTTGCTATTGCTCTGAACCAAGCAGGAGCTGTGTAATTAGCACTGATAATTGTAATTGAACTAATAGTGTCTTTCCTGGTGTAGCATATATTAGTTTATTTAAGGATCACAGAACTGTTGAAGTTGTAAGGGACCACTTGAGATCACCTAGTCTAATCCAGCTGCTCAAGCAGGATCAGCTACAGCAGGTTGCTGAGGGCAGCATCCAGTCAGATTTTGAATATATTCACAGATAGCGATTCAGACAGGTGACAATTTTGTCCATAAAGTTTTCCATCAGCTACAGTACCACAAGACTAAATTATCTATTTTCCTGTAAACCACCGTCCTATACAGTAAAGAACAAAACCTTGAAGAATAAATTCTGTTTACATAGAGATATAGTGTATATTTATGGACACAAATAACCCAAGACTGATAAAATCCCATAGAACTTCTTTCATACATGAACATACAACAGAGGAGGTTTTTTACAAGTGTTTTCTAAGATGATATATTAGTCATCTCAGCACGAAGGAGATGAGTGATACTGCACGACATCACTCCAGAGCAGAACAACATTCATGGTAAAGATGACATAGCTCCTTGTCTTCTGAACGAGGAAGCTACTTAGCTTAGCTACCTGCCACTTCAGAAGTCTTCAGTTTCTCAAATCACATGGAAAAGAACAGGATCAACTGAAGGTGACCTTGTTCTAGTAAATTATAGCTAGGAATGCATCTCATTATCTCATTCCTCAATGAGAGTAAGATGTTTTCAGCTCAAGCAATGTGACCCCAATATGTTGCACTATGGATAAGTCTGTTAAAATGACTACTATACTAGTAAGTTTTTGCAAGTTTTTAAGACCTTTTCAGAAATATAACCTGGAAACACAAGAAGGCCTACATAAAACTGTGTTACACGCTACAATTCAGTATGGTTTTACCACTTAATGACAGTAGGATATACTCCTTAAATGCCTTGCAAATAATCATATACAGGAAACTATTTCTGTTCAGCAGAAGATTGTAGAGTACAGCAAAAATCTCACAAGTTCAGTGAAGGCATGGTACATTACCTTGCTTATGCAGCAAGATAATTCTGTCCTGCTGGGAAACAAGAGGCATGTCCTTCTAGCTCACTTTTCTCTATTACTTGATTTGGAATGTACTATCCTGTTTTTCTCTTTTCCTTCCAATTTGAAGCCTTATAAAGAAAATGGACGCTTTCAAGTATAGGCAAGTTCACTCTCAGGTTGAGAATCTTAATATTTCTAATAAGGCTTTTACAAAGTAATGGCATCATTAAAAATAAGATAAAAGGCAGACCTTATAGTTAATTTACAGATAAAATTAGGCCAAAATATTTTTTTTTTTGCAAAACACAAAAGATCAAAAAATAATCTTAATTCTATTCTATATGCACATGTATTCCACATGTATTATATATATGATATTTCTGCACCACTAATACAGCTTGGTCAGTGGGTTGGTAAAACAGCGAATAAAGCAACAGTTCAGTGTTTGTTTTTTATCCCCTTTTAATTACAGTCCCATTTCCGAAGTGGATTAATTTACTCAGGTGATTTATAATCAGATTTACTTTGCTGAGAAAAATATCATGAGCCAAATGCTGTTGACTGCTTCAACATATAGTTCAAATCAAAGACAGAAACTCAACAGCTTTTAGCCTGATGCACTACACTTTATGATCATATAGTTAATGTATAGTTACAATATACGCAAGACATTCCCAGAGAAGCAAAATTATTTTACCATTGAATTTAGTAGTAGAATCCTTTCAATTCTATAGCATGATTTGGCCTACTGCTTGACCTATGTTGAATTATTAAACTTTACAGTTCAAGTGTATCCTAAAGTGATCTACTGAGGAAACAATTATCTTGCAGCTTTTGATAGAGTATTTCCTTGGGGACGCAGGGACCGAAGTGTGGAGGTTTTCAGTAATCTTTGGTAATACTAAGAGCACTCATCAATACTGCATGAAGTATGAGAGTAGAGCAAATAGAACTTAAGTGCTACTAGGAACATTTTGGGGAAAAAACGCAGTGGAAGAATGCTGAAGTTGTACAAGCAGATTTTCTTGAAAAGAAATCCTTATGTGAATGTGCTTTATTTGGCTTCTTCCTATTGCCTTTTGAATCTTACGCAAAGAAACGTTCAGCATATTCCTGTTTTTTCTTTCCTTTCCCAGCTTTTTTTTTTTTTTCGCAAAGTAGTAGCAAACAGTTGCACATATTTGTGACAACTTTCTCACATACATATATAAAAAATGAACATATCTATGGACAGACTATTAAGGACGTGCCTCACTTAAACATAATGACCATTCATACTACTTAACTAGGGCAGTGTGATGCCAATCTGGATTCTAACTAACATGTATATGCAAAGGCTCTGCCTAGACTGGCCCATTAAACAAAGCTAGAGAACATTCCCGGGTTGTGGAATTTAAAAATCTATAATGTTAAATGTCAGAAGTGCCCCGGCACGGTTTTGGCACACGCACACTCCCAAACAATTCCGGGCATGCTTTGGTAATTAACACAGTCCAGAAACTACTTGCAATAGGCAGTTTATATGCAACCACCTCATTCTGGAAAGAAAAAGCTGAATACTGTACCAGAGGGAGGTCATGGACATGTTTAATTAGCTAGCATAAACATCACCTGGGAATGCTACATCAAATCTCTTTCTGGCTGTCTCTCTCTCAAAAAAAAAAATATTTACTGGAACAAAGAATGAATCTAGGAGGGAAAAGAATAGAATCTGAACTCTGCTTTGTATCTTAACATAACAAAATCACTACTATCACAGCTTTTTGCCAAATTAGGACTGTTACATACTTGTACTGTTCCATTAGCTGCACTGCCTGATGCTCCTGGGGGTGGCGCCTCATATGGCATTTCAAGCTATTCATGTTTGTGGTGGCGAAGTCACATACTCGACATCTAAAGAGACAACAAGAAGTAAACTAATCTGACAATTAACTGCTAACACTATTCCAGAAATAAAAATCTATGCGAAAGCAAAGGTATCTGGAAAGACTACAGTTAAAGACTAACAATATTTACAGATGTCCAAGCGATTGCAGTAATTTTGAATTTTTGGACCATGAGAATCTTTTGCAACCCAAAAAAGCCTCCACTTTTGAGCAGGAATCACTAGGCATACAGACTATGTTCCTTTCTGATATCTACCTTGTGCACTCTACTGAAGCTGATAAGCACCATGAACTCTAAGGGAGATGTGGATGAACTTGAATGGATGTGGCCTTGATGCCGTTTGCTTGGTTGTGTTATGCAAAGGCAGAATATGACCATAAGAGCTACAGGGAACACAGTGTATTTAGAAGTGTGTCTTGTTCCTCAAGAATGTGTGTTCTGCTTAATGCAACAGCCGTGCTTCTCATGGCATTTTAAAAGCCAAACTGTCTATTTGGTAATAAAACGTCTAAGTTTCAGAGCATTATACCTGAAATAGAAGTCAGGGACAACATCAACACATTGAGATTCAAGTGCCCCAAGACAAGTGTGTTGCATCATGCTGTCTAAATTTTTATTATTTTACTTATGTCACGATATCTTTGTATAAAAACAATACATAAAACAGTCCAGATCTAGATTTAGATCCCAAAATATTACACAAAATACTACCCTATTCATAAATATCAATATACTACCACACAAGCTTCCTGTATATATAACATATTGAAACAGAAGCCATCAAGCTCAGCTAAAACCCTGCATATTTGTTAGGACTTTAGTTGTTTATTTTTTTGAAATGGTAAAGTGTCCAATATTTACTAAGTCTGGTCCATAGTGTGGAACAGTTTGAGACTGCAGGATACCAAACTTGAGATTGCTCACTTTATCTTTGAAAGGACTTAATGGTGCAGTATTAAATCCAGAAGGTATCAAATCTACAAAAATATATCACTGGCAGCTATATAGTTTAATTTCCAGCAATTTTTGTTAAACAAATAATAAAATACATTTACAGCTATAAAAATGGCATCAATGTAGCAGGTTGCTAGCTGATACTACGAAAGGCTCGAGGAATACCTGTTTCAGAAGGAGAAATACCATAAATACTGGATATTGGTGGGTTTTAGGCTGTGGCTTAAGTATCCTACCAGATCTGCAGATTTGTGTAAGGGGTTTACGAAAAAATAATAAGAAAAGCAAGCCAGACCAGTAGGCTTAAATTTAGTATGCAGCAGTCTATATCACCACTTGAAAATTTTCAAGGGTTCCTAAATCAAGCACTCCGGCTAACACCAATTCAGAAAAACTACCGTATACAAGACACTCCACCGTATCTGCTGTTCCAACCCCACTAAGTAATAAATAACAGCAATAGGGAAGATTTTGAGGAGGAAAAAAAAGTCTATTTGCATTCCACATTTTCTCTCTAAGCAAACATCTTGCAAATTTTTGCTGCTGTTATGGGATATCATTATAATGCAGAAATTAAAAGACAACATGTCTTCTGGGTTTGTTTATCCAAAAGAGAAAGCCCCTAGCTGAGCTTGGCATTTCAAGGTGTTGGGTTTCCAGAATTTGTATTAAAAAGAAGTGTATTAGCTCAAAGATTCCATTAACTCAGATCTATCTTCTAGCCACTAGAGAGGGACAGAGATCCACACTGAATGAGCATAGATTGAATTTGCAGGAATTTATGCAGCAACCAATAGAAAAATGCATGATTTATTTTTCTGCTGGGGACCTGAGCTATAGTATTGCATGTGATTTTAGATATCAAAGTTGCTATATAAATACATATGACATTCTTGTAGAAAAGTTATAAAACCTGATCCTAAGTGAGTGTGTTAATATTGTTTGAAACCTGTGAAAAAGATGAGGGGACTTGCGATAGGACAAAGGGCAGAATTTCGCCACACTCTGTAGAAGCCAATGTGCAAAGTAGCAATAACACAATGGAAAACATTTTGCAATAAAGCAAATCCAAAATGAACTTAAGTGTGCAAGGAGTTCGAGAAATGTATTATTACTATTGGCCAAAGTTCAGTATTACAATGTAATTATTTCCCTTTCCACATCTGAATGCTTGAAACTGAAAACAAGCAGTAGACCGCTATAGCAAAAGATGGGTTCTAGAAAAGTTTGCAAATCTTAATTACATAGTTTGAGTCAACCAGCAAGTGTAGCTCCTTCAAATTTGCAGTAAAATTAGGTAATTGAAATTCTTTAACAATATCTTTAAAATTGCATGAGTAGTTAAGTAACCTTTTTAATTAAAACAAGTAAACCCAGCACACGGCATTAGCCAGCAATAATTGAGACACTTACCTATATGGCTTATCGGAGTTATGAATTCGTCTGTGATTTCGTACACCAACATAAGTTGTGCTTGTGTAGTCACATACATCACATCTATACAGTTTCTGAACTGAAGACTTACTTCCTATATGAAACAAAATCCATTATTTTAGAGAGTAGCGTCCCGCATTGTAAGAAGTTCACAGATGATAATTTCATCCCAATTGAATTATGAAGCATTAATTAATATTTTAAAGTAATACTTTTAAATATCTATAAATATTTAATACTTTTAAAGTATCTGGACCAAACTGGCAATGGACATAGAGATAATTAGGGTATAGTTTATTTACCATGCTGTTCTGCATTTCCCCTACCGTTTACTGAAATTATTAAAATTTTAGGAAAACACATTCTTGTTCTCTATGCAGACAGTTCCGTTCTTCCTGTAGTTGGTTTAAAATCCTGTGTTACAGCAAAAAGTGACAAAATGTGGGAACTGCTGAACCCAGCAGTTTCACTGCTTTGCAGAATGAATCAAATCAAAGGAAAAGATGGGCACGGAGAAAGGACAAGTTTCCAACTGGTAAACATAGAAAAGAAAAGCGAAAGGCCTCCCAAAGCATCTAAATCCTCTTTATCATCCACATATACTCACACTTTCAGAAGGATCTGAGATGTTAAAAAAATAGATACTGTCCAGATGCGTTAAGAAATAATTTGGAACTTCTCCGAATTACTAAAAAGCAATTGTAACAAAAATCATTTTTTTCTTTCCAGAATGAGACTCTTGAAAAATTAATGGTTGCAGAGACAAAGGCTAATGACTAATTTAACATAGGAAAACGTGTGCCTGCAAGTGCACAGTTTGAATATTTTTGAGATGTAGGTGTGTAGACTTAAACAGCCCTATTCCTGCTCCCTCATTGAATAATTGAACTGATTTGGGTTAAAATATTAACATTTGGCAAGAGGGATGCTATTTTTCATGCAGGTCGTTTGCCCATTCCAGCCTATCGTGCAGCCTTCAAGCACTCCCCAAATGAGGGAACAGCAGAAACATGAAGGAACATCAAGGCTGGAGCTGTTTAAATCAGCACTACTGCCAAAAGAAACATCTAACTAAAATCAAAGAGTTTTCTTTCTGCATATAATCTCTTCACTAGCCTAAGTAATTCTACTTCCCCCCGCCAAGTGCAAGTAAGGTGCTCAAATTCATTTTATCTTTACACCAAATTCTTATTAGCTGGCTGAACAGTCAAGCCATTACTCTGGATACATACATGGGCTTTGAAGAAACTCTGATAGAGATCCTTGGAGAATTTCTCTGCTGGGTAAAGATCATTACCAAAATACATCACCAAACCAAAATAAATATACAACTCAATAAATAATCTGTGGGAGACAAAGTAAAGCTCAAATCTTGCAAGAACAGACTTCAGAAACTCTTCATGCTCATATGAATCGTCTAGGTTGGAAGGGACCTTTAAGATCATTATGAAACACATCTCCAGCACAAACCAAATCATTAGTTTGTGTTGTGAAGGGGTTTACTACTAGTAGAATACACGAGAAGATCCTAGGCGGAACAGAAAAGGGTGTATTAGCTGGATGTTTTTTAGTATATACTGCCTTAAGAACTCTGATAATAGCAGGTGATTTACTTCCCAGGCCACCCAGCTCCTCCCCAAACCAAAAATAACTCCCCTCCCTGAAAAATATAAGTTCTGATTTCCCAAATGGGATCCTTCTAATCTGAATCCTGAGGAATTCTTTTAAAGGCTGGCAAAGGTCAGGAGCACTGAAGGTCCATGTCCCATTGAGAGGATGGTCTGTATGCCAATGTTCGACTTGCAGTCAAAAATTATTTTATACTTTTTACTTTACAACATGACAAAGTTCTTACTCTTCTAGCATTCTGATATTACTTCCATATTATTTTTTATATAATATGCACCCTTTGCAATTCAAACTTGAAGGAAAATATACCAGAATTTTTCCTACTATATGCTCATATAGCTTTTTAAAAAATTTGTTAATTTTTTTCTTTAATGCAAATTATCAAAACAATCTTAATCATATACTTTGAGACTTTGGAATGTATAACTCTACAATTGTTCTTTTATAAATGTACACTTATGCAGAAGACCTCAAATGAATACAAAGACACTTACTGGGCTGCAGTTCTATGGGAGAGCAGGGGTTGTGTGAAGGCTGAGCTATTGCATGCTCTACTTCAATGTATTTTCCATCTTAAATTCTGCAGCTTTAGAATAAACTGCTTCCAAATGTATTTTCTGTTACAAATTTGGTATTTTATTGGGCAGGCAGCTTAAAACAAACAGTATCTAATGAGATTTTTAAAGCGTTATGCAAACATATTTCCTATTGCATAAGTGGCTAACCACCCAGTAGAACACACTTAGGAGCAATTATTTATACCGATCACTACTTTATATTTATTCCTTCAACAAAATGCACATAAATTATAATACATCATATAATCTCTGGCTGTAGCGAAACAACAGTCGTGTCCTCCACCCCCTCCACTGGCTTATTTCTTGTGGGTTTCAGGCCTTTTTTGCTTTCTGGATGGAGGATATCAGGTCTCTTAAAAGTGAACATGGAAATGACAGATCTTTGTTCTAGCAGCAGTAACAGGTGCTCCTGTAATGCTGCTTATTACCCTATTCCTTCATTATTAGACATTTACAATCCGATCATATCCAGTGTCATAATGCTGCCTTTTAATTTATTGTACAACCATGATGAATAAAGAGACTTTTAGGACTAACTATTTCATAAACAAGAGATGAAACTGTTCCAGCTCAGGCATCTTTCACATAAACAGATGCTATGCCATAAACTTCTTTGTTTTGTGTTCCTTTATAGGGATGACATCTGTTTGACAAGAGATTGCTGTACTGCAGTGGTGTTGCAATTTGATTATAAATTGGTTCTGAAATAATTTAAGCATTCCACAGTACAAGTTAATAAAAGTTTAAAAGGAGAACTGTTTTAATTCAAGCCACATTACTAAATTTTATGTGGGGTAAACAATCAATTAAAGTGCACGGTTGTAACACTTTCATAAGATAATAACGAGCAAAAAATATTTAAAAAAAAATCTCTAAAGTAATTAAATTGAAAGCAGACAGGGGCTCCTCCTTGATGGAAGTTAAGTTACAAGATCAGAACATAAACTCTAAAACTACCTTATTAAAACATACTATTTTCAAAAGCAGATAGGCATCTTGATTTTCAGTCAGCTTAACAGGACTTTAGCTCAAAAGGTACAGTATTCCCCAAAATCTGACATGTTTCAGGAGTTAAAAGGTAGTTATTCCTCTATCTGGCCATGTTTAAAAATCTTATTTTAAAACAAACAAAACATTGTCAGAAGTAATAGCCCAAGCTGTGCTCACAGGTATTTGTAACCAGCTAAACTAACAATATTTTGTTTCCTATCACTCCCATTAAAACATTCATGCTATTTCTTCTGAAAGAAAAAAACCAAACTTACTTCACAGGGATCCCACTACCAGCAGACCCTCTCTAGCCCTTCTTCTGTCTCCCCCTGACTTCAGATGGCTCTCCCAGGCTTAGCTCTTAGGGATGTAATAACCACTACGGATCAGTTTCCTGAATTTAAATGCCTTCTGCATTGATGAGAGCAAAAAAGGAGTCGGGAAGGGTCATTTTACCTGAGGGTGATGAAGTAATTAACTTTCACATTTCTAACTTATATACCGAAAGCCAGGAAAAGAGGCAGCATGAGCTAAAAGAAGTCAAGAATTGAGGATCTCATTTTATTCTGACATGTACCATGACAAATCATGAGTGGTTCAAGCCATCCGCCCTGACTCATGCTGGTTAGAACCTTTTTTCACAAGTAGTTGCATCGATGTCAATGATTACTTTCACACTCACTGATCAGCTGCAGTGGTGAGAGTAGAACCCAGAAATTTTAACTGCAGTCTAAGTACTATTACAGTGTACGTTTTGCTATCTAAACAAACAAGAGACCATAGTTAGGACAGAAAAGAGCTATGTGCACATAATGGAAATACTTCAGCCAACAGTTTTTCAGAGGTGATGTAATTACCAGTATTTTTCCACAATGCTCTAAAATTGAAAAATACTAATAATTACAGTGTTGCCTTCATAATAAAAATGCTGTAAATATTTTCAGGAACTTTAACTCACCAGAGAAGAGGATGCATTCAAGTGCCAATAATAAATACTGGGCCTCCAGGATACCCAAAGGATTTTAAGACGACATTTTCTCCTAAACTTCAAAATTTGGCTATTTTTTACCCTATTTCACTACCATAACACATCAAAGGTTTGGGTTTTGTTGTTGTTTTTAAAACAAACACTACTAAATTATAAGCAGATACAGAGTTAAACAAACATTTGGAAAATGCATACCTACGGTTACCCCGGCAACTATTACAGATACAGGTTGCATTTTTAGAATGCCGTATGTTTGCTTCTCTAGGGCTAAAACAAATGACTCATTTTGGACATTACTGTAACTAAACAGAAATGTCTAAACACAGAATGGACGGTATTGTATGTGTATGCTGACAGCAAGCTACGTTACCACAGTAAGTTTAAAAGAGGCTTTATTTTGTTTACTGTAGGTGGTTCAGAAAATACTGTTGCTGCTGAAGGAAGGAGAAAAAGATTTTTTGCCTAAAAATTCAGAGTAATACTCCATTCCCATTGTTCTTCATAAGAATAAATACAAGGTCCAATTACAGGGGCTAGACATGTTTTACCTACCAATAAATGCCAGCAAGATCTCTCAAAACTGACTATGGTAAGTTTTTGACACTGAAAAGAACATACAGTTATGGTTATGAACAGGCATGGAAACGTTTCAGCATGAATGAGATCTTAAAACCTATTTTATACAAATATAGCAAACAGAAGTAATGTTATGAGTGACTGTAATTTCACGTGTAAATATAAACGGTACCTTCTCTTTCGTCTACTCCATTGGAAACTATTAGTTTGTTAGATGTAGCTGTTGAAAAGATATCTGGAAGACTGTGTTGTTCTCTTTCATGATTTCGCAGTTGGCTCTGAAAAAAACAAATTTCCATGTTTAAATATACGTTATAAACATACATTGGCCACTTAAAATATTGCAATAATTTGTGACATTGTTACTTAAGTTTTAATGACAATTGTTATAAAATGTATGTTAAAAAATACACAGATTATGCCTCAGGTAATTTTACTAGAAACAAAACAAAGTAAATAACGTTAATTAATAACATAAAGGATAGATGAGAGTGACTGAGAAGATTATATGATTTGTATTTATTTAGAAAATAAATTTCCTTCTTCCTCCATTCCCATAGACAAGTGGCAAACAGTTCTTCCTCCAGAATTATTATACTCCAAAAGCAATACTAGATTAGAGGTTAGAGGATGGCTTGTGTGAAAATTGACTCAATTTTCATATTGCTTAATGATTTAAGAATATGTTATTCCTGTTTCTACTTGCCTGGGGAGGAGAGGGGAGAGAGAGGCCTTTTGCTACCCTACTTGTACATTTTTTCAAACTAGGAGTAAACAACAGTAAATATGGGAAAATTTGCAGTACCATTGCCTACAAGAGTTTCAGTTGTACAGCTAGATACTATCTATTCTGTAGAGTACTGTTCTGTAGAGTACTATTCTGTACTGAGTACATAGGAACACACTCACCAGCACTAATGCTTAAAATAGTAATTATAAAAATAGCAGAAGTACATTATTCTGCTCTGGTGTGTAATCTTTCATATTCAAGTTCTACAGAACATCCAGTCCAACACAACAGCAGTGGAAAAAAGAAAAGAATTTCTGCTTCGAAATGTCTCATGGTACCCCCAAATGTCACAGTTATTTTTGCACACACCCACAACTAGCAGGCGTGTTTGAACATTCTTTTAAAGTTTCAACTATTAAGTTCTCTGATGATTCCATTTCTTCCTGCAGTTGCTACACATGGGCAGAAAAACAACATGATATTAGTATGTCCCTAAGATGGTTCTTGGCACAATAACTTATGTGAGGAAAGAAGTTAATTTCAGTGGGTAAAGCAGAATAATTATAGCTGAATTGTATATTTGGAAAGGTCTACTGGCAATAACCTCCAATTGTAAAGACAATGAAGCTCGGATGTCAGCTTGAATTCAGTTAGAAAGAGGGATCACCAGTTATTAAAAAAAGTAGCAAAACAGGTTATTTAGCTATTACAGACAGGCACAGGAAAGAACTTTACCTTATAGTGAAAGGATTCTTCACATTGCTTGCACTGATACATTCTTGTTTTGCAGTGGTTGATCATGTGGCTCTCTAAATCCTTACTGTCGTCAGCGATGTGTTCACAGATAGGACACTGGTAGGGCTGCCTCTGACGATGGACTCTCAAGTGTTGTTTTATGTACCCCTTATTACCACTGCTATAATGGCAGAGGCGACAGCGGTAGGGTCGATCTACGTTAGGTATATATTCTACGAGGTTACTCCCAGGAATATTTGCATCATTTGCATTTTGGCATTGTGCGTTGTCTTGTAGTTCTTTCAAAATGTCATCATCAGAAGCGTTCTGATCCGTCCTCTCCTTCAGTTTTTCAATGACAGTGAGCAGTGACATACTGATGCCCATTTTAATTGGTGCTTCTGATAACTCTGGCCTTTCTTTCTGTATCTCGACTATTGCACATTCACTTTGGTTTAAGCCACTAAACTCCTCCGAAGGATTCTTAAGTGAGGACACCACTTTAGAATGAGCCATGCATGGGCCATCAGCTTCTCCCTGCGCTGCACCTGCATCCACAGCGTCCTCCCCAGTCAGAGTCCTGAAGCTAGACCTTGTTAGTTCTGCAGCTCTGATAGGCATTGTAACAAGAGCTTCTGCAGCTAATGAGTGTAGTCGTAAAGACTCTGAATTTGTCCTTCTTCGTACAGGAGGTGCATTTTCATCAGTTGTTATGCTTTTATTAGAGCTTAATTCATTATCTTTCTTCTCAGCATTATTCCATCCTATTATTACTTCTTGGATGTCATCTGAATTATAAACTTCATCAGGTTCTTCACAGGTAACACGGGACTCCTCCGAAATTAATTTTTTTTCTGTTTCAATGTCAGTGTTCATCAAGAAAGGCTTTTGTAAGACACTTTCTTCAGCACCTGGCAAACGCTCTACTATTACATTAACGTGACCCTTTTTATTTGGACTACAATTAATGATTTTCTGTGCTGATGAAAGCAGGCTATCAGCCATCATATTATCCTGTTCTGTATCTGATACAGTCTCCTCCAAAACCTCTGCAGTAGGAGAATGCACTACAGACTGATTTAACATCTCTTCCTCTTTTACATTTGTTCCTAATGGCGATTTGCATGACAGTTGCTCAGAATTGCAAATCTGAAGCTGAAGAGAAGGTTCACTATGGATATCAAGTTCATTGTTTTCCAAAGAAAGAACAACTGTATCCACGCTCTGAGGTGTGTGAGTTACAACCATGTCTGACAAGTTGGTAGTTTCATTTTCTTCCTCAAATATAGGATAGGAGCAATCAACCTCACCCGCATGCTTCCAAGCGTGCGTTTTCAACATTCTTTGCTGACCACAGGTGTACCGACAAATTAAACACCGGTACATGCCATACTGCTCATAAGTATACCATTTTCTCCTGCCCATTTCAGGCACATGAGTAGTAGTTATATCTTTACATTCCAGATTTCCTGTCTGATCAGTCCCTGATTTGACACTTCCTTCCACTGGCCCTTGCAAAAATGAACGAGCGACATTTACGCATTGCTGCACTTTTGTCTGGATGCTATTTTTACTGTCATTCTCATGGTGATTTTGGAAGTGGGATTCAAGTTCTTCTTGGCTTTTCGAAGCAAAATGACATTCTGAGCACATCAATATCACTTCATTTTTCTGCCCATGTTGCTTTATATGTTCTTGTAGTGTTAAGAGAGAAGGTGATAGAAACTTACATAGGCTACACTGGTAGCATGTCACCTTTTTTTTGCTTTGTGGAAGACATTCAGTCACAAAATAATCTGCTTGTAACTCTTCAGTCTTTTTAGTAGCAATAACAGATAGCTCAATTGCTTTAGCAGGGATTTCACAAAGATCGTCTGCATCAAAGGACTGGGCAGAAGCATTAGGATGGGAACGCTTTTTCCCTATTAAAAGGCATCTTTGTGACTTTTCACTCTCAACTATTTTGCTTAGTTTCTGGATAACATGGATTAGAGGATCGGTTTTACATTTTCTCTGATCTTCGCTGTTCTGCAGTGTTGGGCCAATCAGTGTTTCCGAAATCAGCACAGCTTCCTGTTCCCCAATATTTGGCATCAATACTGCAACGCTGCTTCCTTCTTCCATAATACCTAGGAAAAAAGGTTTTATAAAATATTAAAATTTATACATGCACGATACTAAAATTACAACCCAGTACGATTTAGATTTCTCCCTCTACTAAATGTGGAAGTCTAATGCCACTAACTTTATAAAAACTTTCAGAATGGCTGAAGATTCTGAGGACATTTAGTGGATTGCATAGATGCTATTCAATACAGCTGGACAGAATAATTCCAAGACAGCCTATAACTGCCTGCCTGCAAGTTGGGCAAGACAAATATTTTTCAAGTATAGGCTGATTAGCACTGTTACAGCTATTGTCTTTTTCTTTACGAGGACTATGCATTTGAATACTAGACACTTAAATATACCAATCAATAGCAACTGGCATATTTATATTTAAAACCCATGATATGATATGAAAATGTATTCCTAACATAATTATTCTGATACACTGATGTCTCCTAAAGCAAATGACAATTTGCAACAACAGAATTTACAAAAATAAGGTTTATTTTTTTTCCTTTAAATGTTAGGAGAAGAAAGTAATTCTGGTATTTACTTGCATTAGTCATTTCGCTATGACTATATTAAAGACCATTCAAATGTCAAATTGCTCTTCTTATTATAAATGTCATTCTCTAGAAAAAATACTAATCGTAGCTTTTTCTACAGTTCCTTACTTGTAAGTAAAATCAATTGGTAGTAAAGTTATAAAGAGTAATTTTTTTCTGTTTTGAGGGAAAGCTAAAGGCAATAGCTGTTTCCACTTACACTTCCTTTAAACATATTTAACCATAAACCACAGGCAATAATGTGGTACTGTTGGAGGTTAAATTAGAAGCCAATATGTGTACATTTACATGAAAACATACTTTGTGATGTGGGCAAAGCTGTGGGGTGAGGGGTGGAGGAGCCGGACAAGAAGTCTTACAGTAAAATTTACTTCTGAAAAAATGTCTAAAAAAGAATCTATTCAAGTTCCACATCTATTTTATATACAAAATGTATTTTTATACTCTATATATAAAATTTAGAACATAGAGATGCCAGATAGTTCTTTTATCAGTCATCCTTTAAAATGTATCCCAAGTTCTTTCATGTGGATTTTTTTTTTTTTTTTGAAAGAAAGATACACAGGCCAATCCAACTTCCAGAACTGGTCCTAAAGACCCACGAAATCCAGTCTTTTCTACTTATGGATTTAGTATACAACAGTATAATGAACAGACATTTGAGAGTGGGTCTGGTGGTGCCCCTTTCCCACCGTAGAAAAATTCTGGGCAGAACTACTCAAGTTGCCTTTATTTGCTATTCAACTTAGAGTCAGAACTATTAATATAAGCAATGTTAGTATCATTCACACTTCATATGCTCATGTAAAATATTTCAAGTTGAAAATGCAGCAATTTTTGTAAATTCTTAATCATTAAGAATGACAAGGTTACTCTCTTCAATGTTATTATTTTTCAGTGTTAGTTTGAAGAGTATTTAATTGGTAATGGCTAAAATTCACATTAAAATTGAAAAATTAATAAAATACAAATAAACCCATAGGGTTTATTTAGGATAACTAGAAAACTAAGCTACTTAAGGCCTTATGCCTTTAGCTGGATCTATGTAAGCAGATTAAAAATTATCAATACTGCACTGCAATAGTAGATCAATTGTAGGAGACAAATGAAAAAAATATTTAAAACAAAAAAAGTATCATTTTACGTACAAGTATGCCAAACAGGCTGCTTATTCAATTCAAGTTCAGTATTGTCTTATTAACAGGAATCAATATATATATACACAGAGTTAATATTAAACTAAATCATCCAAGTATTTAACTTTTTAAATATAAAACAGTAGATGTCCCGATGTGCATTTTCTGCTTCTATTTCTATGGTGTGTTTGGCACATTATATTGAATGACTAACTCTCATCTATGTGGCTAGGAAAAATTATACCCCTTTCATGTAGTACCTCCAATTATATATTAAATTAGAAGAAGTTTAAGGTTATTATTTGAAAACCATCCTATTTATACAAAAATACTTAGCTGTTTGTTTCATACTGGCTGTAATATGTTTAAAAAACATTTATGAAAAGTAAAAAAAAAAAAAAAAGTGCTTTTTCCCCTGAAAGCAGATTTAATATTACATGGTGTGCTCAAAGGAATAACGTCTACATGAAATATTTTCAATTTGAGAATGAGTTAAGGAAGACTACAAGCACATGGTGCTACTTACTTATACTTCATACTTTTAAAACTTTTTAAGTAATGCTAAAAAGGCAAATATTTTCTTTTCCATTTTCATCTGAAAGCAGCACAGAAACTATGAGGAAAGATCCTAGGCAGACCATGAAAGATATGCGCTGCCACATCCTACTGCTATGTCAAAAATGAACACAGAGAGAGTACTTTCAGATGTGCTGATCTGGGATGCTGGTACCCGATGTAAGCTACCAGATGTGTAACTGTGCTATATATGTGTTCTGTCACTCTCTGTTCAGAGTAAGTTTAATGCTTACCGCTGCAGACTGTGGTTTTTAGAGGGATGATAAGAACTGTAGACACGTATCTGGGTTTTAATAACTACATAGCTTTCACTAAGAACAAAGATGATTCAATCTCCCATGACGTAAAACTTCAGTCTGGCAGATGGCTCTGCCGGCGGCTCGCACCCTTTTCACAGCCCACCCGGTAACTAAAACCGGGGGTCTGGGGATGACAAAGGGGCCCGAAGGGGACGATCCAGACCAGAGAGAAACGCCTCTGCGCTGGAGCTGCCCGTTCCACCCGTGCCACCCGCCCAGGCCAGCGGCGCGGCAGGGGCGGGCAGAAATGTCCCCGGGGCTCGGAAAAGCCAACCGCGGCTTTGCACAACCGCCGAGCCTGGGGCGGCCGGTCTGGTCACACCGCGGCTCCTGCGGGCAGCGAAACTCCGTCAGCGGCAGCTTCCCGCTGCCGACAGCCGCCGCGGCACTGCGGGACGCCCCTGCCCTTCCCTGCCCTCCGCAGGTCGCCGCTCCCCGGGCGGCCGCCGCTTTGTACCGCGCAGGTACTGCGGGGTCGGCGAGGAGCCGTCCCGCCCGGGAGGCTGATGCGGTGAGGAGTGCAGGGGAGGAAGGCGGCGGCGGCCGGGGCCCGACCCAGGGGAGGCTCCGCCGGGAGCCGCATCCGCCGCCGGCTCCGCACATGGGCTGCGGCGCGCCGCCCCGGGGCCTGCCCGCCCGCTGCCGCGTCCCGCGCCCAACCGGCCGGCCGCCGGGCCGCCGCCGCTGCCCGCTCGCCCCGGCGGCGCAGAGGCCCCGCCCCACTTTTTACCTGGGTTCTTTTTAATGAAAAAACCAAAAAATTTTCTTTCCTCACCCCTGGCCACCGCTTCAAGATGGCGACGATGGAGACCGTATCACGTGAGCGGCGGGCGCCGGTCAGGTGACTGACGGGTGGACGCTGCCGACACGCCGCCGCCGCCTCCTCGCCGTTGCCGGGGAGACGAGCGCGGGCCCTGCCATGGCGGTGCCCCGCCTCCTCCCTGCCGCTGCCGCAGGGCTCGTCGCGTCAGGCGCCCGGGCCGGCGGTGCTGAGGCGGTGCTGGCCTGCCTTCACCGCCGCTGGCCACTCGTCTCCACCCTGGCTCCGTCCCGAAGGCGAGGTGGAGCCGTGTCGCGGTGCGGGTGTGCTCCCCGGGCCCTCTCCACAGAGCGCTGCCACCGGCCTCCTGCAAGGGCGGTACTGATATAGGCGGCTCCATCAATGCATTTATCATCTTAACTTAAATCTCCACTCAGTGCGGAGACCCAGCGGCAACACACAGCCCCTCATGGTGGCCTAGTGCGGCTGAGCTGGTGGTTTTATTCGAAGTCTCAAAATAAGTGGTGTTTACCTCGCAGCTCCTGTGCTCAGGTGGTCTCCTGCCTTTGTCAGTCAGGAGTTTGTCGATATTCCAGTTTCCAGTGCCAGGCCAGGCAGCACGAAGCACTTCAAGCAGTGGTACGGTCTCCCAAAAAGTATTTTCTTTCAGCACAGTTTTCAAATGGTAAACACATGTGTGGTTAAAAAAACCCAACACAACAAGCCCCACATTTTGAGTCTAAAATGGGAAATCATAGAATTGTCTAGGTTGGAAGGGACCTTTTAAGATCATCAAATCCAACCATAAACTCAACAGTGCCAAGCCCACCACTAGACCACGTGTCTAAGCACCACGTTTACCTGTTTTTTAAATTCCTCCAGGGATGGTGACTCGACCAGTTCCCTGGGCAGCCTATTCCAATGCTTGCTTTTGGTGAAGAAGATTTCCCCAGTATCCAATCTAAACCTCCCCTGGCGCAACTTGAGGCCATTTCCTCTTGTCCTATCGCTTGTTACTTGGGAGAAGAGACTGACCCTCCCTTGCTACACCCTCCCTTCAGGGAGCTGTAGAGAGCGAGAAGGTCTGCCTTCAGCCTTTCTCCAGGCTGAACACCCCCGGCTCCCTCAGCTGCTCCTCACAAGACTCGTTCTCCAGACCCCTCACCAGCTCCATTGCCCTTCCCTCGACACGCTCATGTATCTCAATGTCTTTCTTGTAGTGAGGGGTCCAAAACTGAACACAGTATTTGAGGTGGGGCCTTGCCACTGCTGAGTACAGGGGGACGATCACTTCCCTGGTAAAATTATAGGAATTTTTTGAAAGTTCACTTCTTCCCACGGCTGAGGGTTTTGTTGATGATTGTATATTGTTTCATAGGGATAAGAGATGTGTTTGAAATATTGGCAAATCAGGTGTTATTCAAGAGGTGGATTTAGCCATCCTTTGAATAGGCATTATTTAATCTCTAATTTTATTTTGTTACTTTAATCCCTTGAATTATGAAGCTCTGTTTAATTGTGTGAAGTTCTAAGACACTTCAAACCTTATTCTACAGTTTCTGTCTTGGTAAGATAACTTTGGTAACATTTTGGTAGGACTTTTTTTAAAAGACAGTTTTGTGGTAAAAATGCAAGGATACAACCTGTCTTCTTAACACCTACTAAAATACATTCAATTTAAAAAAAATATTGATGCTTCATAGTAGTCATAACGTAAAATGTAGTAGCAGTAATAATAATAGCAGCTTGTTTCATCTTTTTCTGCCATATTAAATAGAGGCTTTTCATAGAAATGTGATTTTGTGGACCCTGTTCCTTTAAAAACTTAGTTTCCACTTCTGTGTTTGCCATAATTTAATTAACCAGTTCTCTGAATTTAATCATTCTTGTAGATACAGAACTCTCACCCTCCTTTATCCAATCAAAATATGCTAGGACCTGATATGTCTGGATTAAAAATACTGGGTTGATAATGAGTAACAGTCTCCATATACTCTGTTATTCTTCTCTGGTGTTAATTAAAGCTGGACTAAGTTAAAGATTTCACTCTGCATGTAAATATTATTGTACAACAAAAACAGATTTAGATTTTACAGTTTTACATTAATTTGAAAGGCTTCTTAATTCACAAAGTTCTTTTCGTATTTTTCATTTTCATTGCTTTCAAGTTGAAGGAGACATGAAACCAAATGAAATTTGGGTAAGGCAACTATCCCTGAGTGGTAGAGATGAGACACTTGTATTCAGCATGTTGTGTTCAGAATGTTGATGTTTTTGTAAAAGTTTATACAAAATTGCATTGTAATTACTGTAAATATGTACAGAATGTCAGTGGCGTGAGTTTTATGGTAAACATTATAAGCTTAATTTAAAAGAGTAATGCAGCAGAAACACCAACTAAATTTAGAGCTACATCAGCAAAGATGCTATCTTGAAGTAAATACGTGCAAAGTATACACACTTTTTTGTATAAACTTTTAAAATAAGAGAAATCTGTATATAGTAACTTGCCTATAAGGTGTCTGTTTATTCTTTGTGGCCTCAAGTCTCAAACTCTTTCAGTCATCAAGATTAATGATTGGGCTTATTTTCATTAATGACTTGTGCAGTGATGAGTTACTTAGTTATCAATAAAAAATTCAATTTAGCCCATGAATTTTCTACACTTTTGTGCCTGGCTGTTCCAAAACCATTCCAAAAGCTTTATAATTTTCACATTATTATAATGTATTATATAAATAGGTTTCCTGAATCTCCTGAGTGGAGATTAAATAAACTGCTTCGTAGCTCAATGTACAGCAGAAGGGAATCCTGCATGGAGCATGGGTTGGAACAGAGGCCTTGGCTTGTACACCTCTTCCTGGCTGAGTGGAGAGCAAGAGTACTGCGAGAGCACTTAAAACTGGCACATGAAGAAATAGTTTTTTACTTTATATTTCACTTCAGTTTTAGGTCTTGGCAGTCTGGAGGTGGCGTTTCTCTATCGTGAGTTAGATCCACCATAAAAAAGTGAAATTTGCAGTAGCATTGCAACACTGTTGGCAACTAGGAATTTTTCTGTCATCTTTATAGACTAACTGCAACACATGGGTCTGGACTTACTTTTCTCATTCTTTTTGGTTGGCTTTTGCTCATTAGTGTGTAATCACTCGTAGTTCCTTAACTTTATCATACCATTGACGCAGAATTCACATATGATGTTTATTCACAATATAGTCTTTTTTGGAACTGCAGAAACAGTGTTCTGCTGACCAACATGATATATCTAGACAGATAGATAACAGATACCTGTGTTTATATATCTGTATTAATTTTCACGTCCATGTTGATGATCAGTGTTTTCTACTGGCATATTATGAAAGAGCTGTAGAATAGCAGTCCATTTCATATTGTCTGTATCTGCGTACCAGGTTTGTCTGCTCACAGCTCTTCTGTTTCTGAAAAAAAGTGTAGGGTGCATAAAATACAGTTGATTATCATATGAAAAATAAAGTTTTGTGAGGTTGTCAGTTACAAAATGGTGGAAGAATTTACATACATTGACATAGGTGCATATATACTCGCTACTTTGATTTATCAGGCTGATATCTCGGGAGTCCTTACTGTGAAAGGGACTCTTACAGGGGACATTTTGACCCTCTAAATATAGATGTTTGCAAACCTGGTGTATAATGTATGAAAATACAGAGCATGAGAGAAGAGTGGTAAGAACTCTATATAGGAAAAAAATGATACCGTGTTATTAATTTATGAACTAGGACTATATTCTGGGAGAAAATATTGCAGACAAATTAAGAATTATTCAAAGTACAGAAGAATTATACAGGGAAGAACAAACATTGGTTCATTTAGAAAGACGATGCAATAGAACATGGTAGATACATAAGGATAATACATGGTATAAAGAAACCAAATTACACTTTAAATATACTTCTCCCACGGTTAGACTAATTAGATATTTGGTGAAGATGAATGGTTGCACTTTCAAAAGAGGTACAGGGAGTTTTAGATTTTTATCTTTTTTCTTATATATATATAATTAACGTCTGGAACTCATTGCTACAAGATATTGTAGAAACCAAAAACTTTGTAAAATTTAGAAAACAGTAATTAAATTTTTGTATATATACAGAGAGAACATGTACATCTGGTCCAGACAGAATTAGAGATGTGTTAACTATATGAAATGTCTATGTTTTTAGTATTGAGGCAAACATTGGTAGGAGTTACGAAGAATCTTCCCTTGTGAAAGGGGTATATGATGTTTTACGCTATGAGGTTTAGATTGCAATGTCCTTTGAGGTGATTGCGCTTACCTGCTCTCAGAACCTGAATCTTGTACACAACCCTTTTGTATAGTTAGAGTTATCTGTTTTTGTTATAGCCTCAGAGGTCTTCGTGCTTTGGCATTGAGCATTAAAATTGAGCAGAATTTATATTACTTAGATGGTTTATTTTGCTTTACACGGCCCTTTCTACTACAGAATTAGGAAAGTTCTGTATTAAGTGATATTTCAGCTGCAACAATGACATCTAGGGGCTGATTTATATTAATTTAATTTAGATACCTATCTCCTATTTTTTGAAAAGATGGTTACTAATATGTTTACTAAATCTAAATTATTAGTATTTGCTAAAAAGCTGTAAATCTGATATATGTCGTATACTCAGAGAATAACCATGACACTTTTAACTTCTTATTTTTTGTGTTTTGTTTTTCCTTGATCTGTCCTTTAATTATTTAGTACTGCTAACACTGCAAATCAGTGAATCTCTCTCATTCCTTTAGACCTTGTATTTTTTCATGACATGTTATCAAATGATGAGGTTTTTTTTTTCACTCTATAATTTATGTATACTTTTCTGTGAATTAAAGGGAAATCTCTTTGACTCTGCTTTCTTATATGACTTATTCTGTCTTCTAAAATCACATCTACTGTACTTCATACAGGAAATGAGACCAAAAATCCCAGTATTTAGTCCCCTGCTTCCCTCAGCTTTATGGGTGTGTAGATATAGGCTTGACTCCAGATTTAAGCCCTATGTTTCAGGGCCACCTCTAAGCTATACGTAAATCCAATTTTATGTGTGCAAGTAAGTGTATATGTAAAATATGTAATTGCAATTTAGAGATGATTTAACAGTATCTGTCCTATTATTTGCAAACTTACTTTCTTTCCCTTGAATCTTAGTTATTTGACCATAAGTCTCTTATCTGGAATTGCTTGTTACAGAAAAAAAATTTCTGTATTTCTCTCTCATTGGTTTCTTCACTTATATTTACAACTTCTTTTCAGGAATAAGAGAATATAATTTTTTGCAAAATTCCCCTCATGCCATTCTGTCGAATATATTGTACTATCTTTAACATACTGACTTTTCATTGATATTGAGAAGAAGAGACCTGAATAAGAATCCTTGAGAGTAAGAAATAGGGAAAGACTCATCTTTTTCTTTAGATATTTCCTTAAAATTTTGAAGTCATGTTTGGGGCTGACTTGAGCAAAATTAAACCCTAAATGTTAGGTGCTGTAAAACGTAAAACTTATAGGTATGTTTTCATAGAACTTGCCAGTCAGGTGTTAGGAGGCACACAGTTTAAGAGAATGTGAAAAATCGCTGACATGAGATTGCTGGTGATATACTAAGAGTAGAAGCTTGTGTAAGCTCACTTCCTTCATAGCTTTTCTGGTGTATAAGAGGAGAAAGAAACTATGACTGTGTGAGCTGAAAATAGTGAGACATTACGGAAAGCTTCACCTTGGCTCAAATCAAGGTACTGAAATGTTCTCTACAATAAATAAAGGCATTTTTCTGATACAACTATACCAACAGGAGCTTATATAACTTAGAACTTTTATAGTAGTTACACTGGCACAGCAGTTCTTTTCACAACTGCTCTATCTGCTGGTTTAATCTGTAAAGTAAGTGAAAGCCTATTTCTGTTAGTGATATTGGCAAAACATAATTATAACTGAAATCTTACATAAAAAAGTCACCAAAAATCACATCCCTAACTACTATTAGTATGTTAGTAGGTGATTTTTACAGACTTGGTCGAAGTATCACAATGGGCATATTTGTCTCTCATTGGGAGGTCTGCAGTGAGTGTAAAGTAGAAGAGAATAAATCTGAGCTGCAGTTGAGTGTGAATAGGACTGGGGGGAGGAAGAAACAGGAGAGAAAGATTTATAAAATTCTTAAAAAATCAGTAACAATTATTTTAATCTATATTTTTGCCTAAATGAGTATAACGCTGGTGTTTTATGATTCTGTATTGAAAAGGAGTGGGTTTGCAATGGTGACTGAAGGTAGTACAATGCATTATGACTTGAAGAAATGCTTCAAACACCTGCCTTTGAAAAAGTTCTCCTGCCTTCGAAAAAGTACATTTAAAAATAACCAAACCATGCCGTATTCTATTTAATTCATATTTCAAGGCAAAATATGGAACTGAGCATTGGATCCTCTGAAATCAGGGCACTGCAAGAGAAATTATTAGGGCATTAGTTACAATTTGTCAATCCTTTGAACTTGATTCTACAGTGAGCTAGGGCAGTGAAAGCCTCTGAGAGTCAACAGAATCTAGCTTCCAGTTAGCCTGTCCCGTTACAAATTTAAAGTTCTCTATAGTTGCAGGAATGATATTGCCAACCGGTAGGTGACAACTGGACCTTATTGCCATCTTCTAGTGGGAGATGTCCCTGCCCATGGCAGTGGGGTTGGAACTAGATGATCTTTAAGGTCCCTTCCAACCCTAACAATTCTATGATTCTTCTTTTTTGGGGGGCATTGATAAACTGGTAGGTGTGATTCTTAAAGAGATGTTTCACCATTGTCTTCAAAGCCCTTAGAATATGCGGTTTTCTTATGTCTGTATTAATATAAATGCAGTGTGGTCCGTGTGCATGGTCTGAGGTCAGATCTTTTACATTGGTGAAAATCATAAGGAAAGCTTGTATTGGTTTTTACTGCTGAATCGGCCATGGGGGAACTCCACTTAGGATAGGGACAAAAAATTATTTATCTGTACAGAAAATATCAAGGTAGTTCATAGAGACTTGCCACATGATGTACTATATTTTAATTTCCATTATTATTTTTCCTTTTTATTTCTTTGCATAGGTACTGATATTTTTGCCAACTCTTACTGCAAACAGTGCTTTCTTAGGTATGTAATCCAATTAAGGGAGTGTAGAATGTGATTTATTACTGGCAGTTGTAGCAAGGCGAGTCATACACACAAAAGACTCCTACAACAATGACAGCAAACTACCACTCTTTTTTTCTTGTTACAGTCAGTGAAAATACAGAAGTGTCCTTTGCATTCTTAAAGTAGCTGTATGTGAAGTATTGCCTTATAGCAGGTACATACTGATCCCAGTTGTTAGATTTGCCATTCATATATGCCCCAGTGACTGGCTTTGGTGTGTGTTTTACACGTTCAAGAGAATTCATTTGTGAATGATAAGCTGCAATAAGCCTGGAATCAGATCCTACTTTGAATAAATTAATATTTCACATGTAAAAGGAGATCCCCTAAAAAGAATTGGACTCCCTGGAGTTCTAATATAGCTAATATTCCTGTAATTGATTGAATTGCTAATTTTTTTTTTTTTTTACAGTTGAAGTTAAAAGGCATTACTTTTTCCTCCTTATTAAATCAGTCATTTTAGACTAAAATACACTAATTTCTGGTGCAAGAAATAACTCCTAGAGTATTTACCATATGCTAGCTCCCAAAGGAAAAAATACCATCAAAAATCTGTAAATACAGTACGGTGTGAAACACTGGTATATCTATGACTTAATTTCAGTATCAATTACCAATATAGGCCAGAATAAAGGTATTAAGGTTTCCTGCTCTGCATGGAAACTGGATAACTTAAATCAAGATATAACAAGTGCTTTTGAGTACCGCTTGTATCATTAAAGGTAGCTGTGGACCAGTCATCTCTCCTGGCGTGAGTGGTCTGTCTAGTCCTGGCAACTTTCCTTACGTTCCATAGATTGATCTCCTCCTGCAGACTTTTTTACTTGGAGTGCAATCTGTTTTTTGCCAAATGAGATTAGGTAGGGCTTTTAAATCTAGACATGTAGGTGCTTGAGGTGGGTTTTAAGCAGTAGATTGTAATTTTAGAGTGTGACATTTTTCAGATAAGTTCAGTGTAGCAGTCACGTTAACCTAACCTTGATAAATTTTGCAAAATTTATATAGCTGACCACATATTTGTCATGTGTATGATGGTGTGAGGCTTCTGTTATGCTCCTGTAGAACTTTTAGGAGTACAAACTTCCCTAATTTCTGAGCATCCATGCAAACATCCATCCATATGCAGTTGTTTCATAGTATGCAATAAATACATCGTTCCAGTTTTCTTCATTAAAATGATTATTTGTTCTCTAAAACCTTAAATAAGAAAATTTCCACTACTTTCCTATCTGTGCTATAGAACTTATTGTGCACTCGTTCCCTCAAAATATATATAAAAATATTAACAAAAATGTAACAAATTGAAATTCTTCATCCTACTGTGATTTTCATCTGAAAGTTTAAAAAAACAACAAACAAAACCAAACCCTGGAAAGGTACTGGACCAAATTTTTAATTCCCTTTTCAATTTTACTAAGTCAAGTTCTTGTTCATGAGTTTATGTAAAATTAGGACCTCAAGGTTTGGCTCACTTTATGAACATCCAAAGATTTTTTTCTCTAATCCTTAGCACTGTGCATGCATGAAGGTCTGCAGGTGCATGTGTATGCACTTCCATGAACACAGAGACACAAAGTTATATTTTCATTGCAAATGTGTGTGTGGAATCTGCACACAATGAGCATTGAACAACTGCATGAAAACAAAGGAGTCCATTCATAGTTACTGAATCTTGCTACTGTTTGTGAGATCTGAGTAGACCAAAAAGAACCATCACACTTTTCTGTAGCGACCTTGAGGTGGCAGCAGCATTACATTCAATTCTGCCATACACCAAGTCCATTAAAGGTGAAAGCAAAATTTGCAATAAATCAAAATAATACTGATTGTTATAATTTTATTACCGGGGCATTAAGTCAATAAAACTTATCTGAAATGTCATTTGCATTGTATACAATTTTTACTAGTTATCAAGTATGTTTTAAAAGCATGTTTAAAGCAACCAAATGAAGAAATCTCTGATAAATTGTTGGAAAGCTGGGACTTGTCTAATGGTGTAGTAAAACTAAAGTCTGTTTTGATCTCTTGTATTGTAAAAGACTGTTTCTGAAAGCATTTGTTAGTACAATGATGTCCTGTGTCTTGACTAACTATATTTAATGTCCTAATGCCTGATTAAATATTTTCCTGCAAGTTGTCAGGTCCTTTTTCATTCATGATTTTATGTAGGAAGGTCATCTAATTATATGACACCCTTTCAGTGAAGGAGAATGTGTTTGTTTCTTTTAATAATGAGGAATAATGAAACTTATTTATGTTGGAAGTCAGACAAATTTATAGGAGAATTACAACATGAGAAACATGAAAATTAAAAAAACCCTTTTAATAGCATATTCATTACCAAGAAGCTTGCAGGTAATGAAATAGTTGTATGAAATCCAGTATATTGGGTGATATAATACTGCTTATGTTATTTTTCAGGACATAGTTATTATGCATTTGTATGTTGTCAATTACTATTAGGTTACTAAATTATTATTAGCTAACTAGTCAAAATAGGAGGCACTAGAAGAAAAGGTTAAAAGCATTTGTTTTTACAAACTTCTAAAACAACTGCTGGCTGGGAGGCCAGTTAGTGAGTAGTAATACTCCACAACAGTTTTGCCGTGTGGGTTGCACTGCCGCTCAGGTATCGCTGTTCTATATTTGCACTAGAATTCAAGAGAGATATCTATTATACAACTTATTGATGTTGAAGAAACAACATTCAAAAGTAGTTACTCTAACAAATGCAGAAAAAAATTATATTAGTGATGTGTTTATACATCAGTTAAAAACTGATTGGAAGGAAACCCTTTATGCAAGCGCTGCTAAAGGAGTCCCAATAACTGATTAAAGATAGCTTATGTAATAGTTAAAATAATTCCATGGTAATTTAATGGAAAATAAGATTATATTGATTATTTAAGTTCTGGGTTTATTTATCTTTAGGTTTTTATGGTTATACTAAGATATGAGGTTTAGATCTGTTTACCCTTATATTCTTTACCCACGTTTCACTTTGTTGTTATTTGTTGACAAGTAGTACCTTGACAACTTTTTAAACTCCACAGGAAATACGAATATTAAATATAAACAAGCACAGAAGTATATAAACAAGCATATAAATAAAAATAGTTGAATTATAGCTTCAGAATGATGTGTTGTTAGCTGTAAAAAGCAGATAGAGAACCACAAACCACAAGCCAAATGGAGATTACAACGCATGTATGCTGTTTGGGCCATGCCAGTGGTTACCGAAGCCAATACAAATACTGTTACTTCACTAAGACACAGATCTGGTCTTTTACTTCTTCTGATCTGTACTGTAGTTTTCTCTTTGTCATGCTTTGCTGTTTCTTAAGTTAATTTCTATGATCTTACAAAATTTCCAAAGGTATGAATGCAGTGAGTGACAAAGCAGCAGAATAATGTGGGTAACAACAGGATTCCAGTGAGGAATGTAATTCACTGTGATCCTCTTTCTTATTTCCTTCTGACTTTAACCTTATGGCTGTTTATCATCAAAATATATTTACCTCAGAAATAAAAGTAAGGCAACAATATATATGAGCTGAACATAGTTAACGTGGAAACTAACATGAGTAATTTCTTAGAAATACATAGAAATGAGGTTTAGAGGGCACCCCTCATCTCTGTAGGTCATGAACTTAGATTATCAGTATCTCAAAAGCAGAGATGTGCTTTTTATTTATCTTTAGAGCACCGTAAACACACATTTTGTTGGAGAAATAAAAAAATTACAATTGTTACAGTGGAGGCTCTTTGTAAGTATACAAAATCCAAATAAACAGGTTGTCCTCAGCTTCAGTGGGAGAATAATCTGTTATAGATGTTGCAGAATATTCCAGAGATTTTGAGCTGGAGTAAGTATTTTAGGATTTTTTCAAGTGTTAGTTTAACATTTGCCTAATGTTTATGCAGTAATGTTAAGTGAGACCTTGTTCTTAGACCTTGTTCTGAAATCACAGCATTTCTTTCTTAAAAGTACCATTGCTGTACTGAAATGGAAGGTACCTGATGTGATCTGTCTCTTGCGATTAAGCTGTGTAGTGTCTGATAAAGGGTATTTTATTATTTTGTGGAATAATTTGTATAGGAAAGAATATATTGCAAACTGTTCAGTTAGCAATACTACTGTTTGGTAAAATCACATTACCTAGAACATTAAAACAATCATTCTAAACCATGATTTATAATGATTTGAACATGTTTGTAAAAAATAGATGACCATTGTACATTTACAGTTGACACAGAGGTCCCTAATGTCAAGAAAGCACTCTTGACCTTGATGGGTAGTTGCAATTCCATTTAAATCAATTGCCAGTACAAGTCAAATGAAGTTCTTATGGCTGTCTAGTGTGCACTTCCCCATTCTTCTGACATTATTGTGCTACTCCAAGTAATTCTTCAATCTTTTAACAGCTGAAAGGGACCCACATTCTGCAGCTTTATGGGAAAACAGCACTAAGTTGTACTTCTCTGTGTTTTGAAAGCTTCCACTCTTTTTCACTGACTTTATTTCCAATCTAACTAAGCAAACCACAGCCTTTTCTACATCAAATAGAGTCTCGGTCTGTTGCTGGCAAAGCCAAATATTTCACTGTTACAAGGAATACAGAATGCATTTTCTATGCCTACAATTCTACTGGTCATTATTTAATTTGATAGAAAAGAAACTGATCTTTTAACTCTGAAAACTGGAGATCTCATTGTTAGTTTAGCCTTATTAAAAGCTTTCGCTATATTGAACACGATATATTCTAAACATCATTTACGTTAAAAATGATGGTGAATACAATTTTTGAGGTGTTTTGTGGTGTGGATGAGAAAGGGACACAGCAACTCAGCAAAATAACTTGAAAATTTATCCTGTGTTTGTGTGTGTCTGCTTATTTCTTCAAGTGATTTTGCAAAAATTGGAGATAAATATATAAAAAGTGATAGGAATTTGTTAAACATTTTGCACAAAAGAGAAAATCCTTCTATATACAGAATTTTCTAAAAATATTTGGGTTTTGTGTTATTAACTTACTTGGAATGGTTTCACTTCTTCTAAATGAATTGAAGTGTCTGCCTCTCGACAAGTTGCGATATTAAAAGGTCACATCATGGCATAGAGTTTACAAGACTGAAAAAACCCAAGTACAGATACTTTCTTAAAGACAGATGGTACAAACTATGGCTAATCCTCTCCAGCCCCCCCCAAACCTCTTTCATAAGTAGTCCAAGTTTTCAAAAGATCCTGTATTAATAAGAAGAATAGGAAAAGTCAATGTGACTGATACATTATATTAAATACATACAACAACTAATAAGAATCGATAATGAAAAAAATTATTCTGGTTGCCAGTGGAACCTGGCTGGGATTGTATTGACAGGTTGCTGGGATTGTATTAACAGGTTGCTGCAATTGATGCAAAATTTATCACCAGTCCTCCATGGAGAAATGCAAATTGCAAGTTTTTAGAAGGCCTGTTCTGTTCAATATTATTTGTATGGCAGCTAATCCACTTAACAGCATCTCATGTTTCTCTGTTGTGAGGTGTTTTTTTAGGTAGTAATGAAGTATTATTATTTTCTAGAGATTCTGTGGATTTGTTTAGTTTCTATATTTTGACTCCTCTGTTTTTACTAAGTATGTTTGCCTGCTTTTTCTTTCGCATTCCCATGGGCTGAGATTAAAGTAAGTATCCCTATTTTGCTCATTTTCCTAATCCTCTGGAAACTGTATTATATGAAGCTATAGCTATAGAATTGACCACTTGACGTACAGGAAAAGCATTACATGTACTGTCCTCATCTGTGTAATTGAAATTTGATGTTCTGCCTATCTGCTGGTGGGCAAGAATAGCTGTATAAAACCTGCATTTAGTTACCTATCATTTTCGGTGTTAAACACAACATGAAACAAACCTTTGTGCTTTGTGTTTTGTTTAATTAATTAATTTAAAAGTAGTCATAGAAAACATTGATTTGTTAAATGGTCTTTTCTTCCTCCTTACAGTGTTTATGCTTACCAGCAGTTGGTAGGATGAAATGTGTCAGTTATGGGTTGGTCTTTTCCTCAACAAAGAAACTTGTCCCTAAGCCCGGCTATTCAAATACCGTAACTTAATGTCTGAAGAGTAGCTGTGCTGAGTAGAGAGAGACAGAATGTGTCCTTAAGACATTGGTAGTATTATAGGAAGACGCATTTGAAGGAAGACACTGAATCGCATTTACCTGCCATTGAACCAAATGACAAAATGGTAACATTTGTCTTTTATTGACTGGAGAAGGAACTACAGGCTTAGTGTAGAAGTGAAGAACATTGGAACACCAATGCTTGATCTTACAAACACAGTTTTGATGGCAGTGTAAATATCATTGCTTTTAATTATGAAGGAATAATTCCTTTCAGAGCAAGTATAGCGTGTATTATAAGTAAATTTTGGGTATAAGACAATGTTATTAAGATGGAATGTTTGACAAATATTTTGTCCAAAATTACACACAAGTTGGTCAGTTTATTTTTTCACTGTTTGGTGTTTTCTTGCCCCTTTGAAACTAAAGAGCCCAAATATAAAAGGTTATGAAATCTCTTATCTTCTGTATACCATTGAATGTTTGACCTTTTATCTTATAATGTGGTCTTTTCATGCATTGAAGATTTTGATTCAGATATGCCACCAAACAAGAACAACTTCCAGAAAAAGAAATAATTTTGGTTTGTGCAGCTTTTACTCTGACATGAAAGCCATTTCTAAAAAAAAAGCCATCTGTTACTTTATTGTTTGATATCAGCGGCAGAATAATGTCCGATTTTAATATCATACTGCTTGGCTATGTGCTGCACTAATTTGTTCTGTGACATCAATGAATCAAAGTAGAGTTCCTGATAGAAGAACATCAAAAGGAAATTAATCTCCCTGTGATAGTATTAATAATTTCAGAATGGACCTGTTTTGCTTAATTATTGTAACCATTGAAAGCTGTGTTTTTGTGGACTGTTAGATCAATATCACAACTGCTACACAAATCGAGTGTGTAAGAACGAGACCGGTACTTTTCAGTAGCCGGTCAGGAGTGTCATTTACTGACAGACAAGAAGTTTACTGAATGTTCTTGGTAAATTAAAACAACACCTTCCTTCCCTCCTCTTCTTCCCAGGCTGAGCTTCACTCCTTCCTTCCCAACTCCTCTACCCACCCCAGACCCAACCAGGGCAGGGGTTTGCAAATGGCGGGCTGTGGTCAGTTGATAACTGATAACAGTTCATCTCTGCTGCTCTTTCCACCTCATGTTTTTCCCCAGCTTCAGTGTGGGTCTCTCCACAGGCAGCAGTTCCTTCAGGAAATATCTGCCTTCCCCAACCTGGGGCCCTCCATGGCCCCCTGCGGTTTCTCCACAGGCTGCAGAGGAATCCCCACTCTGGCCCTTGGAGCACCTCCTCCACCTCGCTCTCCTCCTAGCTCTGTGCTCCCAGGGCTCTTCCTCACACTCTTCCTCACACTTTCCCCTCACGCTTTCCCCCTCACACTTTCCCCTCGCTGCAAGGCAGCATTTTGCCCTTTCCCAAATCGGTTTCCACAGAGGTGCCCCCAGCCTCGCTGAGGGCTCAGCTGTGCCCTGTGCTGAGGCGGTTGGAACCAGCTGGAACCGGCGGGAACCGGCCCTGGGCAGCCCCGGCCTCTCCTCACAGAGGCCCTGCAGCCACTGGCAAGAAAACCTGCATGCGGACACCCAACACAATGTACTAATTAGCTTTGTACTAATAATCTCTTAAATTCTTTATTCAAGATTGCCACTGATATGAATGAGCTTGTTTTTTGTCTAGGAAGATGCAATGACTTTTTTTAAGATTCCATAAAATTCCTAGCAAGACTGACGTACCCTAGACCACGGTGAGAATGGGGACATTTTTGGGGGGGTATTGACTGAGATAACATCAGATGCTTTTACAAGCTCTTTCCATCTGATATACTGTAATAATATCTTGTTTTAAGGACAGTAGTGAGTAAGTAGACAGTATGGTGGAAAGGCTTCCACTGAATGTCAGTAGAAACCTTGGGAGGATCAATACAAATCTAATGATCAGCATCTGTCCCTGCCCATGGCAGGGGTGTTGGAACTAGATGATCTTTAAGTTCCCTTCCAACCCAAACTATTCTATGATTCTATTTGGAGCGAGTCCAGAAGAGGGCAACAAAGATGATCAGAGGGCTATAGCACTTCTCCAGGCTGAGAGAGGCTGAGAGACTTGGGGCTGAGAAGGCTCCAGGGAGAACTTTTGGCCCCTTACAGTACCAATGGGGGGACGAGACAACACACTCTTTATCAGGGAGTGTAGCGATAGGATGAGGGGTAACAGTTTTAAACTGAAAGAGGTAGATTAACATTAGATTTTAGGAAGAAATTCTTTACTCTGAGGGTGGTGAGACACTGGAACAGGTTGCCCAGAGAATTTGTTGAGGCCCCATCCCTGGAACTGAGAAACCTACTCTAGAGGAAGGTGCCCCTGCCCATTGCAGTGGGGTTGAAACCATTCTAGGATTCTGTGATTCTATGATCTTTATTCTAGTCTCTTCTTCACTACCTCCTTTGATTTCCCTTCTGCCTAAGCTAGAGTTTTCAAAGGGAAACCAACTTGAAAGATATGTAATAATATCACATTTGGAGGAACTGCTTCACAAGTCATAGATTCACAGTACACCATTTTGACCACTGGAAACGTGCTGTTTGGTTTGTTCCCCCCTGTTTCAAGGGTAACAAAGGAAGTAATAACAGGAAAACTGTGAGGTAATCCTCCTGTAAGCACTGAACAAGAGCTTATTCCCCATTGCTGTCATGGAACTTAAGGGAAACCTTCACAGTTCTTCTAGTAGATACTAGGGGATAGCAAAGTTTGTCTCTGTGTTTTTGCATACAATTTCCAAGGATCCAGTTTATCTGCAGAAGTCAGAATTTTTTTTTCTTTTTTTTTCTTTCTACACATGCATGTTCTAAATAGCATAGACCTTTGGCAAATTATCAGAATGAGAGATGATGTCCCCCAGCAGTCCTGGGAAGCCATTCAGGGAGATGCCCTTCACGTACCATGTTCTTTTGTTCCTCTCCCTCAGGAAGCACACTGATAATACGCTTTCAGAGAACAAACTTACTTTCCCTGGAAGCCTAGTTCAGAAAACCCTGCTCTTTTCCAACTTTTGGAAAACAATGAATGCTAAATATGTCTTTAGCTGAAGGAATATTTAGACAGTATTTGTGGGCATGGAAACAGTATATGTCATTTGGGCTAATAGCTTATTTTCTTTATAAGAGCAGGTAAAGATCGTGCTATATATAAGCATGTGGAGTTAACGTCCATGTAGGTTTACCAAAAATCTGCACTGTCAACTGAAAAATTTAGGTTATTAAATACATAATGCATTATAACTGTATGTGTAATGGCTATCTGTTTACTATCTCTCTGCTTTTCTAAATTCATTCTACAAAATATTTTTTATAAAGATACAACATGCCGTGTTTCGATGGAGTCCTGCAGAGAGAGATGCAATTAAGAATGTTATGCAATAATGCATTCTTTTTCTTACACATAATGTATTTGTGAGCATCATACATGCTGGCAAAAGTGCTTAGCTCAGTAATTCAGCACTTTACATCTCTGTACCATATTATCTGCTTTAGCAGTTTTAGCACAAAGGTAGTAGTTCCAAAAACAGTATTAATGGTAAGAAATGGAAAATACTTCATTAATTTTTTGTACAATAATAATGAACATGTTACTATCTAAAGGTTTGCCAGATATTAGTTACTCTTTTCCATTTTAATAGAGATGGTTTACGTCTAAAAAATTCTCTGAAAGAGTGGTGATGAAGCAGTAATAGGTTTGCTTTTTGACACTCAAATGCAATGTCATTGTCAGTTAATACTTTTTCATAATTATAAAAAATAATGGTGAGAAAAAACAGTTACCAGTTATTTTCCTTTTGTTAAAGCTGGACTTTGTATTTCTTGTCTTTTCTCCAGGTTTTCTTTAAGTTTCCCAGATGTTAGACTTCCCGAACAATCTTTTTCATGGATTTTCTGCAGTTGCATAAATGTAAGATGAAGGAAATCTTAAAATATTTACCCTCAATTTTTGTTTTTCTAATGCTAATATAAGTTCTACTCTCTTCTCACTAACATTCACAAGTATTCCATTGTACTTTCTCTAAAACCTGCTCACCTAATTAAGATAAAAAGGTGAAATGCTTACTTTATAATACTGAATGAAGTAGTTCAGTAGTAAAAAAAATCCAATGAATGAGTTTTTAATACTCTGATAAATCATAGCAATACCTTTTATTGCCCAATTAATTTACTACTATGTACTGTAAATAATAATAATTAATAGCAGTGCTGTTTTCCTAACTTGGCTGGAGTTACCATCATGACCCTTGGTAATGCCGCAATAAAAGATGAAACCTTTTGAACTGTAGATGTGGGTGAATGTCTTTTATGGGAAGTAACACAAAGTTTCAGAAGCTAAATTATTAATCTTTTGTGAATTAAACTTGAACCCATTAGGTAACTGTGAAAGCTTTATAAACAAATATCTAATAACTGAGGAAATACATTTTGTTACATATGTAAGAATTTGTTGTATTGTACTTTTAAGAAAAAATGGGCAGAACTGAATGTGTTCAGTTATAGGAGTTTGTGTCTTATTATGCATAAATGTTCTGCAGACATGTCTAAATTAAAACTGTGAGGCAATGAAAAGTAGTAATTTTCCCCTTACATTTAGTTTTTGGAACTTACAAGTGATCAGACTAACTTCACAGAGTAATTACAAAACATTTTTCTCATATTGACACGTTTGTGTCTGTGGTGATACGTTCCTAAGTGCTCACTGATACATTGTTTTTTTAGCTCTGGGTGGTGGTTTGCTTTCAATGCTTTAAAGGCAAAAAATGGATTCTACTTTGCAGCTAATCCAGAAGGCAAGGGTAACCCTGATTTTTTAGGTTTCTCTATTTTGTAGATGCCAGACAGGGCACAAATTCATCAGTAGATAGCCAGGGAATACTGTTATGTCAGCTACAGGTGTAGTCAGACTGCTGAACTGTATGACTGCTGAAATACTTGCTTGTGATTACCAATTAAAATTGTGGTTAATTTTAGAATACCTGTAATCTCCTTACAGTGTTGTGGAAGTCAGAGTTAGTGGTATGGTCCATAAATTGCTTTTCATGTTAAGCCTTTTAAAACAGAAGTTTTCGGTCACTGTGGTGAGTATGTGCAGTACTCCAGTAGTGTCACCTACTTGTAATCTTTATGGCATTTGTCTCTTCAGTTTGTCTTTTTGTGATATCTGTAGTTCATGAACCGGCTTTTCACTACCGATCAGTCATTTCAGGAAGTACCAGCAGTATGGTGTTAATTGGTGGCTTATTTATAATCAGAGCTGTTGATGTAAGCTCTCATGTTGATCTTCTAGTCTTATTTTCAAATTGTTTGGTAGGAGTATGTTCATTTCCTTGTTACACCAGTACGTGAAGAACACATAACCATAAATTCTCTATGGCTAGTTATCTGCTCTTTTAAACTCTGCTTCTTGTGTGATGCACTCTTTGATATTAATTTGCAATAGATATAACATTAGTAAGCAAGCTTCTATTTGATGAACTATGCTGCAATTACTTCTTCCCAAGAAGAGTGATCAGTAAAATATATGTAAAGATTGCCTTTATTCCTGTGGAAATTTGACTGAGCCAGGGCAGGAAATTCAGTCAAAAACCTTCAGGTGAATATTATGGCTGGGAAGATACTAACTGGAATAATAGAAGTAATTCATAAACACTATCCCGATATATTCTAGAAAGATTTGCCATAAGCTGATAAAGTAAACGTTCAACTGAGTCAACAGTATTGTACTGTGCAGGATCAATGTCTCAAAATTCTGAATAATTTGTAACTTTTAATGTTGTTATTAACATTTACCTGGTTGGAAGCTGACATAGCTATTGGAACTAGACAGGACAGTAGTATGGGTGATGAAGACCTTTCTAAGGAAACAGTGACTCCATCTTCTGGCTGGAAAGAGAAACTTTAGAATTTTTGATAGATAGGACAAAGGTAGAAAATACAAAAATGTGTTCTCAGAATTAGCATTCAGAAAATGAAATGCAAATACCAGTAGCAAATAAATATTCTATTAGGTCCTCCCTTATTAATTTTACTTTTTTTTTTTTTTGGACTGCAACAACAAGTTTCATGTTAGGATAAAGTATATTTTAAGTACATCTCGAAAAAGATATCTTTATTCCATTCGTGTTATATAGGAAAAGTTGGTTCAAATAATTTTTTGAGAACAATGATATCATCTTGAAAGCAATTTGGAATTTTTGTCGATACTATGGATTATTGATTGACAACACATGGCAGTACAGCGAGTGTATTTACCTGGTAACGAACACATGTCGGTATATGAGACATATGGTTAAAAGTTCTAAAAAGGCATTTAGGAGCCTTGTTCACTTCTCCTGGATTATTTAGTCACTCCAGAAAATATTATCCTTTGTTAGGAATTGACTTGTATCAGGAAGATCTGTGATAATAAAAGATGAGCTGAATTCTGCAAGTTAATTCCTCACCCAAATGAGTTGCTGCAGAGACTGAAGAAGCCTTTAGCCTATCTGAGGTAAGCAAAGCTGTCCTTTGCATTCCCTTCTCATCTCTATGTTAAGTTGACTTTTTTGATGTTCTAATTTCACTTCAGTATCTGAGCTGGAAGTGCCTACTTCACCATATGGAGGCACAAGGTAAAGTTTTCTCTGTATTGTTTTCGCTCTGGATTTACACTCAGGTAAATCTTGAGGAGACTCCTCTTTCAAAATGTGCTTGCCCCCGTGTGCTTGAGAATATCAACACTGGTGATCTCAAAATCACATAAGATTTGAAAAAATTGTGAGAAAACTAAATGATCAAAGAAAAATTCACATTTAGACTTTATTTTAGAGATATGATTTTGCAAATAATTTATTTTAGTTTACATCAATTTTTAAGAGAATTGGGATGTCTGTAGCAAAGTAAAATTACCAAATTATATTGTAGCAGTATACCAATTTCAATGGATCTAGAATATGACAGTAAAGATTATTTGTATGCATTGAGCTTTATGTACATGTCTAAACAACAGCCCTATTTATGGTAGCTTGTAACCTATGTGTACAGTTGGATAAACAGTTTAACTATTCATGTGCATTATTTTTATATGATGGAGTGCCATACAGTAAGTACACCCAAAAGGATAATACTGCTCACTCCTCTTGTGCTGGAGAGACCAGCAGGGACTGGCCATTTAGGGCTATCAGTAAACCAATACTGTGCTAGGGTGAAAGGAAGCATATGAATCATAAATGTAGCATGCTTCACCTGTTTTGTTGCTAGCTTTATGATTTCATGCTGCTTAAGCATTATGATTTTGTGATTGAACTGTCTGTTTTCCTCCCTTGCAGTGTAATAAGATGACATTGAAGAAAACCCTCCTCTTTGGATTATAGCATGTTTAAATACATCAACATTCGATCTGAATCCCTGAAAGAGCCCTGATTTGCCCTCTATTCTTTTTGTTTGTGAGTCTGCACTCTCTTCTAAATTACTGCATGGATACTTCAAAAAGAAGAATAACAAGAGTCAAGTTTTCCTCAGTTTGAGAGTGTTTGACTCCCATTTTATTGTTTGATTTTTCTTCCATGTCATCTTCTGCATATATTTCATGCTTGTCATACAGTTAATAGAAACAAGGATAAAATGGGTGTAACATCTTTCCTACCAGTTTAAATCCACTTGTCACTACGAAATTTTATATTAAATATCTGTATTTAGGAATACTTCCATTTAAAAGAATATCCACATTTCCAATGAAGAGCTTTGTGCTAGAAGGCCCACTAGAAATGACAACGGCAAGCGGAGCTCCTTTTTATTAAATAAAATCAGTCTTTATGGCACTTTGAAACAGGTGATACTGCAATCCCCTTTTGACAAATTCTGCAATAGGTTGACATGAATTTTGTTTTAGCATAAATTAACGTAACTCGAAGGATGGTCCACCTGTGTCAGACTGATTGTGTCCTTTGTGACCATGATTCAGAGGGAGATTGGCTGAACTGCAGCTGCCAAGATTCCTCATTTCTGCCATACTACTGACATATGATGTATGCTCCCTCTATGCTACTGATGGAATTAGCTGTCAGGTTAAACCTCTTTAGGAACTCAAAAAAAGCCATGCTGATGCTCAGGTTTGCTTCATGCTGTCTACTAGGCAACCAAAATGTGGATGAACTGGAATTAATATTTAGAGGTGTTCTTCCTCCAGTTCTTGAGTATTCAGTAGATTTTTGGTGTTTAAGAGCCTTGAAACAAAGAAGAAACTCCAGCTGTGGGAAAAAGAACCAGGTGCTCTTCAGGGCTCTGTACTACACCTTAGTGTGACTCTAAGTACGCTCAACCCTGTAGCGTGAATGGGCAGAGCATGTGCCTGCTCATGTCCAGAGCTTTCCTACTATCTTTGTCGTGTACTAAGTACTTAATACATTTATCTATAGAATTGTGATCATTAACCAATCATTAATATTACTGTTTCATTTAATTTTACTAAAAAATTGGTAGAGATTGTTCACTATAATTCACATTTTAATTAAGTTGGTGGCTACTAAATCACAGCTGGAACCAGATTGGTAATAATGTATTTGTGTATAAAGGTGTGGATAGGCATCTTCTAAAAGTGTGGATATGCCTAATTCCCACTAATCTTCCAATAGCTCTCAGAGCTCATGCCTTTTTTTCTTACAAATCGGATACTAACCTGCACTTTTCCATCATTTTAGTAAGCCTTCAAAGTGGCTGCTGATCTGTCATTACTTTGCTGTATCTATAGATATAATGGGTGTAGATATTATTGGTAGTATGTGTGGCAAATTATATTTGGTAACTTTATAACAGATTTCTTATAGCTATGGGCTGGGCAGTGATGAATCGTGCCTCCGTGTCTTTGAAAATCTTTGTTAAGGAGTCTATGTTTGGCTCTCTGAGTGCAAGTTTTTAATTGGATAATTAGCCAAAATGTGATACCCAACTCCTTTATTGTAAAGCCACAGAGAACCCAGCCAATACACCATAGTTTTTGTTTAATTAATGTTTGAAACTGTAACTATTAGAAATTTTTCTTACTATTTTATTTCTGCTCATAAATTCAGCCAAGAATAGATAAATCTGAAGTTTTTTGAACAGAAGATACTATCTCACTCCAGAAGATCTTTCTATGCTTCTTCAAAGAAAAAGATGGAAGTTTTGTTTTGAATTCAGAGAAGCAAGATCAAACTCTCAGTCAGTTTAGACATAAGAAATGAACAAAGGGATTTGACACAATAACATGTTGTTTAGATTGTTCAGGTTACACATTTATTTGAGAGTTTTCTCCTCTTCTGAATAATTTATTTATTTTTTTATCAATGTAATGCTTTATGCCTTGGATTTTTATAGTACATTTGCATTTGTGATGCTGCTATCAGACAGGAGCAATAGAGCTTGGTAAGAGTAGCGAGATTGACCCAAACGTGTTAGAAGGAGAAGTTACAGAGATGAAAGTTCTCTACTATTGCTGTAGTTTTAGAGCCATTACTTACAGGAACATTCAAGACCAATGATCACTGCATTTCAGATAAAAATGTGACATTGGTTTAAAACAGTTTTTTAAAAGAATTTACTTCAAATTCCTTCTGTTTCCTTTAGTATTCTGAAACTTTTGGGTTTGAGCTTGCAGTGTTTTCTCATCATTATTGAATGTTAGAAATGTAATTTAAAAAAAGAAAATGAGATTTTTAAAAAATATATACAATAATACAGCTGGGGGAGTGGTTAGATGGGAAGGAATACCAAGTAACAGATTTGTGAAAAATCATGAGTGTTGCCAACACAGTAACAAGTAACAGAGAGATACAAATAAAATAGACATCCATTGTGTTCTGTTTAGGCATTTTCCCATTCATCTTCCTGGTATGTTATTCTACTATGTTTCCATTATGGAATATGCATTGGATTATTGGATATTGGAATCCATATGTATTGGATTCCAATATTATTGGAATAAACGATATGCATTGCTAACTGATCTGAAATCAGAATACTAGACCAAACACAGAAGTAATTTGTTACAAAACAGCAGTTTTTAAGTTCTCAAAACTGTGCTGTCTTAATCAGGATTGGGTTTCTCTTCTGTTTTTCTGTTGAGATCAGATGACCCTACATACTATTTCTTTAGTAACCTGTTCATTGGGCTTTTTGATAGTGAGTTACTTCTTCTGACTGAATTTTCATATTACTAAATCATAAGTCTACTAAACTGGTAACCAAGCATATTCAGCAGTATAAGAAAGGCCTACAGGAAAAGGACGCCTAGGCTCAATTCATTCCAAACTTTGACATATTCTGCCATTTGAGATATCTTGGTGGTCTCTAAGACATTCTCAATGGGTTGATAATCTCTCGATCTCTGCACCCTTTTCAACAGCTGGCAATCTAGGGTATCTGAAAGAGACACCTATGTTTAGGAACATGTAATGAGCCCACTTAGTAAGATGGTAAAAGTCGGTAAAAGAAGTTGTCAGTGGGAATAAAAAGGAATGTGAAAAATAGAGCATTGGAATATGCATCCCCCCACCTTTCCCCCAACAGTTAGGGGAAGATTAATGAATTCTAGAAAAACAGTAAAACAGGAGGAAATTGTATTTCTTTTTTTAAATTGTATTTTAAATAATGCGAAAGCTCCTGTTAAATCCTCTCAACTTGGAGCTATATCTTATGATGAATTGTATCTCTGTGCAAATTCTGTCTCCTGAAGGCTGAAGACAATATTGTTCCAGACCTCTGCCGAGGAATACCACACAGATGTTCATGGATCATGATGTTCTATTTTCCATTGGTCAATAACTGTCATCTGTCCCCTGAAGAAGCTATTCTCTGTTTAGAAAAAGAGCTGTCTCTGGGGGAACTGAGGAAGTGCAGGCTTTAGTGACGTGTTCAAGATTATATGAGAAGTTTGTAGCAAAGCTAGGAATAAACCCCAGAGCTCTTGATCTCTGTTCTTTAACTACAAGACTGTGTTTTCTCTTTGGAAAAGCCCTCTTTCAGTTCTGCTCATACGTCTTTTTATCCATCTAGGCATGTTAGTACTTTCTGTAACATAGCTAAGTTTTTGAACATAGAAGGAGTTAAGGAAAGATAGCTTGCATGGTGAGATCCCCTGTGCAAAATACATTTCAAAGTAGATGTTTAACTCAAGTGAACACCTTGAAATCTTGAGTCAAGACAGGACTAGCTATAACAGTCTACATGATGTAGTAATTGGAAAGTAAGGAATAGAAAATTAAAAGGTATTATAAAACTAGTAGTTTCTGGTAGAACTACCAGACTTGCAGATGAAATAATTATAATTCAAACTTTTTTTTTTCCCCACGGTAAAACATATAAGTGTCTTTATTCTCTGTATATGTTAACTGCTAATCCAAATGCCCACACCTGCCTGCATAGGTCCTACATGAGAAAAGTAATGTGAATGCCTGACTTACAATAGCTCTAGTTGCTGAAAGGTTCCATTCACAAATAAGGTCTTTATGTCAAAAAAGCCAAAAAATGCAAAAGAAAAAACCCTAAAAAATGCAAAAGAAAAAAACCCCATCTATTCTTGAGCCTTTCATCATCAGAATGCCATTTTTTATATATGCTCTTAGATAATTTCAAACATTCCTTTAATCCTTCAATTGCTATTAAGATGCTTTTATAACGTAGTGAGGCTCAGATGATGCCTTCTGTATATATTGTGCTTTCTTCAGATATAAATAATGATATGTTAATTATATATTTCAATAAAAGTAACCATATGTGTGTAACTACTGCATAGATGCATGATTGAAATAGAAATGGCAGGGGAAAAAAATCAGTAGAATAGAAAACAAAGGAGTAACAACAACAACAAAAAAGCAAAGCAGCTGCTTACAACTACCTGAAAGAAAGATTATCTCTTATCCTAGTTTCCTCTTGCTGAATAAAATGTGATGTGATCAGGTCACTGCATGTAAAATGCTGTAAGAATGTGATCTGTACTTCATCATTATAAAATTCAAACATTCTTGAACCTTTTATTCCACCCTGTTCATATTTATCTTTTTTGGTCCTGCCTTCATCGGGTACCACATTTGTATTGATAAATTGTAGGTACTTGGAGATGTATTGATGGGCTGAAGACAGTTCAAAATGTAGAGTGCTGTGGCTTTGCATATCATTACACCTAGCTCGCTCTTTGCCTCTTGAAAGCTGTCGATTTGTGCATTATTGCTATTCAGGCTGATAAATGACAGTAATTGTTCTTAAGTTGAAGAGCTGGCTTAATGTGCTGACTTGCTTGGGAATTCTGAGCACCAGGGTTAAACTAGTGCTCCAGTGGTTCTAACAAAATGGTCTTTTCCAGCTCAGAATAGATACTTAATTGAATTACTTTAGTTTTCATGCATTTTGCAGCTTTGCATTTGAAGAAAAAATATTCATAACAAGATCAGGGAATTCAGAGCTGTTCATAGCGAGGTCAGGCTCGGTATGTGCCCCCACTTCAAGGCACCTGCTCCCGGTGGTGCTACCACAATTAAAAAAAAAAAAAGTTGAGAGGGAGAATATGTTAGCCCTATAATGGCACTGAGAAAGACATAAAAAATTAGATGGAGATGTATCCCTATTCTTTTTTCCACTGTCCCAGTAGTAAAACTTAGAAAGACACACTTATAAAGATAATATACAGCTCATTTTGTGGGGTGTTTTTTAAACAGTATTTTTCCATGTGTAGTGGCTCTGATTTTTCAGTATATTTAACCTAGGAGTGGTATCTTAAAGCCTCTGTTAATTCTAAAAAAAAGACAGATTTTTTTCAGATATAACTCAAGAAGAATTCCTCATGAGATTTTGATTTTTTTTTTCTTGACTTGCTCACAGAATTCAAACCAAAAATTCCCAGTATTCAGAAGTTGAGTGTGACTTGTATTGAATAATTCACATTTGGCACTGTTTATCTGTGCTGCAGTACAAATTAAGGCTCATAATTGAAATGATTTGGTTTCTCAGGTTTCCTTGCTTCAGCCAATTGTCTTTGTTTTAAACAGTCTCTGTGTTCCAAGTCTCTGTGTTCTGTAGTTCCAAGCATGATATTTGGGATTTCCTGGGTCGGCAACATAAAGATATTGTTTGTTCATTCAGGGTGAATTTTAGCCGCAACCTTACTGCAAGATTCTTTATAGGATTATTTATAACTGCTGTAGCTTCAGAGTATGATGTATATATTAAAAAAAAAGTTATGAAAACACTGGAAAAATAATAAATGAAATATTTATTTAGTCATCTTAGTAAACAGGAGGCCTTTTCCTTAGACTTTAAAAGGAAGATTATTTACGGTTATATATATAAATGTCTTTCACAAAGGCTTGTGATTTTTATCCTATGTAATTCAAGGTTAATTCTCATTCAGATAGTCTCCTCAGAGCTGTGTTTTTAAATTGATCACCTACATCTAACCAACTTCTATGAGTTCAAGTGTAGATTTGATGTTTGGGACCACTGAAGACTTTTCATGGGTATGCAGATGTACCCAGCATGTATCATAGTTGATCCCAGAGTATTCCTAAAGCTGACAATTGAGCAGGGAGACAGAAAGGGTTATACTACTATATATATAAATCTATAAATGAGACTTAGTAGTTTGGATTACTGTTGTTCAAGGAGGTAGACTTGTTATCGCTGGAGACACTTGCCAACATTTGTGCTGTTTAGATTAGATGTTGGGGCTCATCTATTGAATGTAAAAGAAATACCTGGTTATATATGTTGTAAAAAATGCCAGTTTTCTTCCTTCCTATTCTTTTGTTGCAATACATATTTCTTACCTCTACAGATATTTGTGTGTTTACTAAGCTAGAATTTATTGAAGATACTAGTTAATTCCTATTTCCTCCATTCCATGCCTCAAATATATTTCCCAGTAAGAAAAGACTTATTACCTGACTATAATAGTCTAGAAAATGTGGATTTTCCTCAAGCTGCCTTTTTACTAATTTTTTCTGACTTATCTGCTTTAAAATTAAACAGTCATTTCTTACTTTTGTAATCAGAAAACAGCATTAACTGAGTTCACAGGAAGGTGGACTTCTTAGGTCTTGTGCGGATACTGTATTTCTTCTCAATTTGATTCAACCACTTTTCTTGACTGAGCTCATTTTTTGTTATTCATGAAACCGAAAGCCATTGCAGCACAAACCTTAATGGATGCTATCTTTCACGTGCTGATCTTCGCATGCCCAGTTTTCTTGCAGGGTGTCTGATAGAAGATTAAAGAATATTGTGACTCAAGTGTATATTTTATTTTTCTTAATCTACTCTTCTCCAGTTCTTTAAATCTTTGATATTCAAGTCAGGATGAAGAAGAAAGTATGAAAGTTCAGCTCATAGAAGAACTTTGGAAATACATAATTCAGAAATTTTATGCTATTGGGCATGTTTAATATACATTCATATAATTACTAATACTTTTTTTTGCAGAAATTAATTTTGATTTTAAAGAAAAATGGCTAATCTTTTTAGTTCCAGGAGAACTTTGAAAACATAGACCTCTTGTTACAGATTTGTTTCTGGAAACATTCATAGTATATTGTATGCACTTTTCAAATACAGAATGTCTCTCTGCTGAAGAAAAACAGATGTCATCTTTCTGAATGTATGGACTGAAATAACATTTATGAACTACTTTATTCAACCAGTTGGTATTATGACTATTTTAAATTTAGTAATCTATGAGTGATTGCTTTTAAGTTTAGTTTAAAAATCTTGGGCAGTTCACTGGTTCCTTTGTTGGATGTGAATTCTTTACAGGTTTGTGTTTGTTTTTTTTTTTTTTAATTTTTCTCCGTAAAATGAAATTTAATTTCTCTTAATTGAAGTGTAGGGGTAATGTGCTATGGGAAAGATAATACAAAGGAGAAAAGTAAGATGGATATTTTGACTGGGAAGGTGAATTTGTATTTTTCTATCCATGCATTTAATTCTTCCTTTCAAAGGATCAATAAAAGTGTTACAAGAATGTGGTCTTGTGGTTCTGCATCATGCTGAATCTATAATTATCATTTCCAGCTGGTTCACTGTCAGTTGACCTAATGGAAATTCCCAGTAGTGACTGATGTTACTTTATAGCCTTTGTCTGACTTCATTCAGCTCTTCAGGTGGTTGTGGCTTTAAGTTTGAAGTAATGATGGTTGCTTCTGGATTGGTCACACAGCCAGGCTACTGATGGCTGGTCTTGGTTCTTTTATCCTTCTGGGCATAACTTTTCTTTGCATATGTATGCACCGTTAATGTGATCCAGCAGGAGACAACTATGAGGATGTTTCATGGTTGAAAAGCGGGGTGGGGAGGATTTTGCTGCCTTCTTTTTTACTTTCCTACGTTAATCTGTATGCTGTTTATAGTTGTGCCAGTATTAATTTCTGTTATGTATTCAGTATTCTTTCTGAATCAGAGCTCCACCACTTTAATTGGCAATGCAAAGCCATTTCATGTGAGGGTGCCTGCACCAGGAATCTTATCAAAATTGACCAAATTCTTCCTCCAGGAAGGAAAAGGAAGGCAAACTAATGATTGCACGGAATAAAAAAATATTCTTCAGAAAAGTGTCTACCAGAGGCTGGAGTGGAATGGGTCTTTAGGCAAAATTCCTATTTAAAGCTTATTTAAATTTTATGCCCTATGTGGTGTACTCTGTAGTAAAAGGACGAACTTTTCTGCTGTAGGCATGCAAATATTGTTATAGCTGCCTGTGCATCACCCTTAATTTACGTTTTCCCAACCTTTCCAATTAAAAAAAAAATGGGTTTTAGTGTCATGAAACTTTGTAAAATGTCACCCATTTTTACAGGCTAAGACTTGCAAGTTCCTTAAATTTTTGTGTTTCAACTAAAATGTTTTAGGTGTTTCTGAGAAATAGATTACAGAAAATATATTATTGGCTAATATTCAGATGGTCTTACACCTGTTTTTTGAAAGTTTTAACATTCACTTTCTTTGCAGTAGATCTATAGCAGGAGGGCACACTTGTTTCAGCTCTGCATTTTTGTGTCCACATTAAAAAAAAAAAGTGAAGTCACCACTTGAACATGTTTATATGCGTTCATTAGAAAGTTTTAACTTGACAGGTAAGTTTGCTGCAGCAAGGGTCAAGATTTCTGCTTTGGAAAAAGCTACATTAGAATGTAATTACATCTTTAAAGTGCTCTCCTGCAATTTTAATGTTTGTTCATGAAACATTATGGTTGATACACTGGAAGCAATAATTTCAGTATTGTGAAAGCATTAAGGATTAGTTAGTTATTTGGAAGTCGTCCCACCATCCGTATAGTATTCTTGCTCTAGGTTCCTTATTGGCTTAATCATTGCAGGAGCTTTGGTACTCTGATATGAGTTTCACTTGTGTAACCAGGCTGGTTGATGGGATCCTGCTGTGTAGTAAGGGACAGCTGAAAGGTTGCGTTTGAAATAACAGTAACTCAGGTCCAAACCAGACTCTCAGAATATTTCTCACTTTTTTACTCAGAGGAGTAAAAAGATTCTGTGATGGTTTTGGTGTTTCTTTTTTTTGTTTTGTTTTGGGTTTTTTTTGGTTTTTTTTTTGTTTGTTTTTTTGTTTTTTTTTTTTTTTTTGTTTTTAGTACTAAGACAAAAGTCTCAATCTTCGTTTATGGCAGCGCCCCCTTCCCCACCCAATCCTAACACTTGCTATAGAACCTCGTTAGACTAAGTGAGTGCAACTGGTGCTGCAATCACAAGCCACCTGGGAGAAATGATTTACAGGGATGTTTCTCACTTACTTCAGCAAGTGTAATAATTCTAGTGAATGCTCTGTGTTCCTATTTTCCTACCTGTGTTTGGGAAACATTCTTCCTGCAGAAGAGGTATGTGTGTAAAGTTTATGAATGTGTACATGTGGTATAAAAATTGTGCATTTTATGTGAGAGATTTAGAAAGGATTGTTTGATACAATAGTGGCTATTTGTTGAGTTAGACTTCTGCTTATCTTTGGAAGTTTCCATGAAAGCTATTGAAGAGTGGTCAGTAGGCAAACTCCAAACATTTTTATGTTATGAATTGGGTCTACTATAATCATGAGTCTGGTATAAAAATCGACATTTTTATAGTGCAGAAAATATTTCTTCTTTGTTTTCTTTTGAGGTCAGAGTTTGTTAAGCTACACTATATTTTTTAAAATTTCTTTTATAATCAAGAAGCTTAGAAAAGGATTTTCGTGGGTTTTTTTTTTTTTGGTGTGTGGTTAGGGTTTTTTTTGTGGTTTTTTCTTTTTTTTTTTTTTTTTCCCCCTTCTCTTGTGGCCATACATAATAATTTGGTATAAAGAGCTGAGCTTTCAAGGAAATGTCAAAACTTTTATGATTGGCAATGTAAAGAACCTTAATATTTTCTGAACATGTTCGGTCATCTTCTATTATGCTTAAATTGTGGCATGTCTTGATGGGCACACTTAAGCAGACAAGCTTCTTCACATGAAATTTGATATCTGTAGTATTCAGAGTGTGTGTATACAAGACATAAATATTGAAGTCTACAATAATGGCATGTTTCCTATTTTTCTTCTAAAGAAATGTTTGGAAGCTATTTTTGAGGAATTGAAATTGTTTATTGTTTATGTTGTATTTTTTTGTTTGTTAGTTTTTTTAATGCTGCTCACTTAATTCTCACTGATGATAGTCTAATTCCTTTGTGTTTCTTTTTACAAAGAAATCCAAGGAATAGTTAGCAATATTAACACAGACAATAGAGTTCTTAATGCAGTGGATTTTTTTGTGTGTATCTTGCCTTTTTTAATATACTTTCCAATTTCTCAGTGGGTAGAAAACTAGATATGTGTGTATTTTTTCCCTTTTGTGTTCCTACAGAACTCATACTTTGAATTTGAACTTCTGTGTTGTCTGTTTATGATGTAGAAAAGTGATACATTGGTTTGTACAGCAATGCACCTTGATTTTTGAATGCATAATGAATACTGTGTAAGGAACCAAACCCAGGGAAAGTTTTGTCTGTGTTTGTTTCCATATTTTTTTTTCTTTCTTAATTTGTAACTGAAATTGAGGAGTAAAAAAGTATTTCAAAACAAACCCAAAGTCCTGATCGCCCCCTACCTCCTCAAACACCTAGTGTCTTGTCAACTGCACAATGACGTGTCTCTGTAAATTAACCTTGACAAGGGATTTTTGTTGTGACTGTGGGCAAATCAAAGAACTAGCAAAATAAGGCTCACTTTTTCTAGAGCTCTGTGTGGGGAATTGTTATAGGAAAGGAAGCCTTAACTTAGGGCATGAGTGGACTTGAATTTGAATCCTGAATTTGTTTGTTTGGTAACATGTAGTGTTCTCCCTCTTCCATCTTAAGGAAAAATCTTTTTTTATGCCAATTTCCCATAAAAGTGATCATGAACTTTATTAACTTCATTTGGTAAACTGATTCCTTTTCACAGAAAGGAAAAACATTAAGTATGCAACAAATAGACTCACGTATGAATCTACCAACCAGACCATGATGTTTACTCATGCAGGCTTTACTGTATACAAAGCTAGTGGATTAGAGTAATGAATTGATAAGTGTACAGGCGTTTGCAGAATGAGTACTTTTCCATTAATCTTCTTTTCTGTAAGATTTCTGCCTATACAAGCTTGTACTCCAGGATCCTAGCTCGTTTCCTTTACTTAAGTCTTTGAGTCATTTCTGGATTCAACTTTGTTTCCAAGAAAACACAACATGCTATAGTAATTAATAACCTTTGGTTTCTGTTTGTGGGGCGGACCCGATAGTTTTAAAGGATATTTTAATATAAAATCAAGTGGTAGAGAGATAAGGGAAAGCATTAGTTTGTTTTGTTGTAACAGATGCATTTGTTGCTGAGACTGACCATGAAGTGGCTTAGATAGCTTCATTATTTTAGATGGATAGCTAATTACTGTTCTTTTTTTTTTATTATTATTCCTATTTCTGTCCTTCATGTGATGGTTGTGAATTAGCTTTGTGCCATTTTCTAAAGTATCAGGCATTTTTATACATTTGGTATATTGAATGGCAAATACTTGATGTAAAGTCTGCAGTTTTACTTCATAACCAGATTGTAAAATATGAACTGAATTAATCATAACTGCAAAGAGTAATGGCACATTTTCTCTTATTTTATCTTTACTGCCTTTCAGATCATGGTTTAAAACCTTCTACATCTGGTGCACAGAATGAGGCAGCAGCTTTGGTAGTGGATAGCAAGAGGCAAAGGTCAAACCAGAGGCTGCACAAATATTGTGCACTGGATTTATTGTTTTAATTAAGAGTGTGGCAGTTCATCATAAACTGTTTATGGTGTTTTTGCACAGTGCAGCATTTTGAAATCAGCTGTTTTAATGAAAACATAATGTCATATCTGTCAAAGTTCTAAATATTTTGAAAGTGAAATATGAAAACAAGAACTTTAATTCTGGCTTTACTGGGATTAGCTCTTGGAATTGTTTTAAAATCCCTTATGTGTCATATCACAGGTAGCATAGTTCTGTTAGGGAATGGAAAGTACTATATGGAGCTTGTTTAATTGTGAAAATACATGCTGAGGGTTAATATATTGAAAGACAAAGCTGTTATGATTTGTGTTGGAATGCCAGAATTAAGACATGAACAGATAAACGATATGTAAATGCCATGTCCTGATTGTGCTTAAAAAAAAAAAAAAAAAAGACCCAAAAAATAAACCACCCAAGTGAATGAATCCATAAACCCGGAAAGAAATAAATATGCTGTGGGTCATATGACGCCGTGATATATTAGCATCAGGGTATTTGTAAGTAATTATTTACAAGACCTAATGTCTTTCTGTGGACTTTTAAAGCTGAGCGTTTTGTAGTCCAGTGATTTTTCTGCTATTGTTATGTATTCATGTAGATATGTAAGGCAATTTTGGTTACATTTTTTGTATAGTCTGATAAAATATTTGTATAATCTGAAAATTATATTTTTGTAGTACTCTCCTTGGAAAATAGAAATTAAGTCTGTCATTAGATGCTAGGCCACAGTAGTTGACTGAGCAGGGTAATGTATGTTACATTTTGTGCTATACTTGGTCAAGTTTCATATATATCGTATTCCACGTTATTTTATTAAATTTAATATCTACACTTCCTATTACCAGACATGCCTCTCATTCAAAGCACAGAGGCGCAGTTCTCTAATCAGAAGTGACAAGCTATATACTTTCTTTCAGCCATTATTCGGTAGCCTAGAGCAAGGAGCTCTGTTTCCTTGAAAATGTTTTGAATTGGGTTATTTTTATTGAAGTATTAAAGTAATTCTTCAGATTTTAGGCTATTATTTAAGTACTTTTGGGAGAATGCAATAACCTCTGGATTCTGTAGCCTTTGTTATGTTAACAATTGTAGCTACTAAATGTATCTTTTTAATGCTTGTTATGTAAGTGTCTGGAAAAATCATCTGACTGATAGAAACCAACAATATTTAGGAAATAAACAAGATTAGTTGGCTAAATTACTTTACTATTGAAGTATAATATCAAAGTGACTTACTATTTAAATATACCAATAGATTCTGGTCACTATACCTTCACCAACAAATGTACATGATTAACTGTTTGCTAATTTGTTGCAACATAAAGTTCATGTTTGGCAGATTTATTATTAAGAAGCCTGAAAATGCTACTTTCCTATCTTAAGGCAATCTATTGCTTGTGATGATATTGGTTAAAGCCCTCTACAAACACATCTAATATTTAGGTTTGTTGAGTATCTTTATTTGAAAGGGCTTCTGAAATCTTTGCAAATTTTGTACCTCCTTCTCTTTCCTTTAAGATAGAAAGCAGTGTGAAAATATCAAAATAGGTATAAATATGAGAAAGGAAGCAGTTGTCCCAAACCTCAAAGATATGGCTGCCTTTGTACCTCTTCTGAAATAGTACGCATCAAGGAGAAACTTAAGGCGAAGCAGCTTTATTGGGGGCATAGTCCTTTTGGGGTACAGATGTTTTCTGAGAGGTGATCTTAATTCATCAACCATTGTCAGTTTTCCTCCCATGTCTTGTGTGTGTATTCATGGGGGAAGGTGTGTGAAGCATAATAGAAGAGCTGCCAATATTTATTAGAATTGGGTGAACAATGTGAAGAGATACACAGTGTCGTTAGGAGGTCTCCCTGACATCAATAGAATTATTGGCCTTTGTTAAGTGGAGACAATGAGCCTTGTGAAATTTTGCAGTGATGTTGATGTGCACGTGAGAGAAAGATAATGCTAAGAAACTAACTCCAATCTTGAATAAACATCTTATTCTTCTAGGCAAACATTATGTCCACAATTCAAAGTATTTTCCCAGAAGCAATTTCATAACAAATTTCTGCCAGTTGTAGGCATTATTCTTATCTTGTCTCTGTAGTCTTCCTTTTTTAAAGTAGAGTGTGTGTTAGGTTTTGAGAACTTTCTTTTGTTAGTATGCTTGATTGATACTGTTTAATAGGACCATGGCATTAAAAATCAACTTTCTTTATCGGTGTTCTGTACAATTTTGGTATATTTAAAAATGCGGTGGGAGCTAATTGCAATGTTTGGTTGACCAGGACTATCCTAGATCTACATATAGTTCCTTGTTTATGTTATCAATTCCAAATGATTGTGTTATTTTCTTATTCAGGTGAATGAAAATGTAGCAGATCCACAGGCAATGTAGACCATACTAAGCAAGGCAAGAGAAATAGAAAGTACTCAGGGCATGTTAATGAGAAAGTAGGAAGACCTGCAGACAATGTGAGAGCTATGTATGCTGAAAACAGGGTTAAGTTCATTATGTTGCCAGGCACAGTGGTTCTGTATGTAGATTTGATTAAGTAATTACATGCATACTATACTATTTGATTTGCAAATGCAAACTGTATCACATGCACAAAACCAGATGATTGTTCTAGGGAAAATGTGGCCCTGAATAGAATTCCAGAATGACAGTTCTTACAGTTTGGTGAAATTAGAATTACAATTCAACTATATAATATTTTGAAATGAATTTATGTTGAAGATTTGTTAAAATTCCTGAAAATTATGTTGAAATTTATGTTGAAAACAAGAATGGGCACGTTCTTGTTAACAAGAAGAGGTTAATATTAAAATAAATGAAATGTGTAAGAACTGATGTGAACTAAGAGTAAAAACCCATCCAAGATCACCAAAACATGTTATAAATGCAAATGTTGACTCAAATGATAACCAACACTACACAGAGAGAATGAAAGCATCAACAGAGTAATGACATTACGTGTCTAAAATCTTTTATAAGATGCTGAGCAATACTTTGAAAAGATACAAAGTGGCAGTAGAGGGCTACGGATAGAAATGTAGATGGAAAATACAGGAAATTCTTACCTGAGAGTAGCTGAAGACAGGGAGAATATTAGGGAGAAGTATCTCATCCTGGCCCTGTTTTCTTCATAACTTCTGCTTACGCCCACTGTTGGAGACTGTGCAAAGTTAAATTACCTGTTGATCTGACGCTGTGACTTGAGCTTTAGAGTTCGAGTGTGCAACCTGAATGGTGGGTAAGTGGTGGAGAATCCTTACTGCTTCAGTGCCAGCAGTTAGACTCACAGTAGGAATGAATGGTATTGCCTGCTAGCTGCGGGTACAATCAGAAGGGTAAGTGTATAGTCTAAACAGACATGTAAGGGCATGCCATGACATCCCCCAATATGCTGGCCACTATCTGGCCTATATTTTAGGGGTGGAACTGGGGACATGGACATAGTATACAACTACACAAACAACTTGAAAATGCTTCTGGGTCTCCTACTTTAATGTAGCCATGGTCAGCTAAATGTTGCTTGGTGCTTATGGAGCAAAGTGCTATATGTAGTATTTAATGGTACAACAGAGATGGTCTGCAAGTTAGGAGTAAGTATGTAAGGCAGATAGTACATGCTAAACTCAAGAGTAGATGCTGACCCAGGATATACTTTGCACTCAACAATGTGCTTCATAGGATGTCATCCTGCCTCTCCCAGAGAAATGACTGTCAGAAATTCGTTGGCAACAGAAACGTGAGGAAAATGTTTGCTGTTCCCATTCTGCAGTAGTATGGGCTAGTTTTAACTTTTTATTCACTGCTTATAGCAATTAAGCCTGTTGGATTTGATCTGGGAATTATTTAGTGAAGTGTTGTAGCAAAAGTAATACTAGGTAGAATGTGTGATTCCTTTTGGCCTTGAAAATCTATGGATCTTTTTCAGACGTGCGGATCTGTAACACTACTAATGAATATTAAAATTCATTCAGTGCTCTGCTAAAATGACATGATAAAGCTTTCACTTGGGAAAGATGTAAACAATTACATTAATATATACAACTTGACTATTTTTAATTTTCAGAATTTTTATTTGGAAACCATAGGTGTGTAAAATTTGGAACAATGTACTTGGCAGGGCAACGTATGAATTGTTCAGCATTTCAGTGGTATTGTATGTACATAGGGACGTTTTATATTTTAACTTTTAAGTCCTGAATTTGAAAAAAGCATCCATGTTCCTTCAGAGAAAATGCATACCATCGCAAATGTGCATTAAAAAAATGGAAAAAACAGGGAAAGCCCCCCCCCCAAACCCTCCCTTTAAAACTACTAATCCTGCTTTCTGAGATGCCTAAGTTTTTTACAACCTGTTAATCGTTGATACAATTTCATTTGTAGGAAAAAAATTGTTCTTAACAATAATGTAGATGTAAAGGTAGAAATGACAAGAGGATATGTAAATGGAATCAGATGTCCAGAATTCTCACAACAGACAGAGGAATATTTATCCCAAAATGTGACAGATAAATAGTATTTGGGTATTTTCTGCATAAATATTAGTGGAAACAAATGTGAATTGTAAAAATTTAGGAAACAAATCACATAGGAAGCAGAACTTTAAAACCTTTTTTCTCTTTTTCTCAAATTGGTATCTGTTTATTATTGAATTATATTGACTTAAAATTTGTTTTGTTAAATAGTGCTGGTATGTTTTATGGTAATGTAAATGATGCATTATTAAAAAAAGTATAATTAGCATTCTTAATGAAAAGCCATAGCTTGATAGGTCAATTTCTATAGTCTTAAAGCAAAACCACACATATTTATTGTAATAATCTTCAGCAAGATAAAATTAATAGAAATATCTGAAAATATAAAAAGATATATGTATGTACATTGGACATTAGTGCTATATACAAAATATATTGGGAATGAGTTTCAAAATATTTCAAACATTGTTGACCTTTGTTATACGATACCAAGCTCAGGGAAATATATTTGCATAGATTTAGTAATATATTGTAAATAACTACATAGGACAGTGCACATTTTTCCTTAAGATGCAGCATTATAAGCAAGACATTAAATTATGCCTATCAGACAAAGCAGCAGAATCTCAACATTTTTTTTTATAGCACATTCTATTGGGAAGACATCTCTGCTTCTAAAAAGCACATGCATTAACTGCCTGATTCATGTGGTGACATGTGGCATATCCAAATGTGTTATGGATCTCCCAGGAATAAAAACAACATAGCAAAATCATCACCTTGGGATGTTCATTGAGTGAATATTTTACAGACATACTCCTTTTATATTTATATAATAATTTAGTGTTATGACAATTTTTTTAGCAGTGTTGGCAGTTTTTCTTTTTTATAATGGTATTATATTTGTGAGCCTATTAAGTGCACATGGGCTAAACTACAGAAAAAAAGTATTTTTCATAATTCCTTAGGGTGCTTGTAGCAAAAGAACCATATTGGTATAGAAAAGTGTTAATAAAAGGTCAAGCAGAACTTTCCAATGTTTATCATGATAGCAATAGCAATTTGGGCTTTTTTGAATTGCGTATTGAAAAAGCAGATTCATGGAGTGTATAGAGAGGTAACTGTACCTACCATACTTTGTACCTGAGCTCTTTATTAAGAGACACATTTAAATTTTAACAATAATCACAGTAATTATTTTCTACCATTTTTCCTTTTGAGTATCTGGAAATTGGTGTGAAATTGTATGAAGCAAGCTGAAGAAGTTTCCTTATTTTGCTGTGTTTCTGTATTACAACTACTGCTATCTACTCCAGAATCGAGAATGATGTTTACATTGGTGTAGTTATTTTTGCTGCTCCAGAGAGACGGCGTTCAAAATGGGAGCAATGCTTTTGGTGGAGTGTACTCATGTGCAAACAGATGAAGAAATGCTGGCTTATAATTTAGGAATTAAGTCTGTTCATTCTGGTGCATCATGATATTCTAGTCACCTTACATTTGTATTTGTACTGAAACAAAGCTATTGTTAATCAACTCTTAGTTCTCCTGGAGTCGTGTTAAGAAAGTCTGAGCTCAAATTTTGATTTGATTATTCTTTTGGAGTGCTTCTTTTTGCAGAGATGCTGCGATTTGTTTAATCGTAGACTAGATGTGTCTGTTTAAAGTGTACAATTTATAAAATGCTTTTCCATGCTTATCCAACAACTTTGAAGTAGTAAAATCCAGGTAATGCATGCGTTAACTATCTCCAAACAGAATGAAAGCTGGCTCTTTGGTTGAAATTTCATTGGTACCCAACTTGGTGTCGAGACCGACCGAGTGTCTGGTCTTGCATGCTTGATGTCTGTGTGATTATTATTTTTTTTTTTTAATTTTTTTTAGATTTATTTTTTTAAGGATATTTAAATATAAACTATGATGAGATTAACTGTGGCATGAATGTATACATGTATTTTTACACTCTTTTGCTGTGGGATTACAGCTCATCAGTTACTATTAACTCCTCAATGAAAGAGTAGTAAGTAAATTTGTGTGCGGCTTCTTTGTGCATTAAGTTGCTGGAGTGTCTCTATCCTAAAACAAGCCAATCTTTTCATTGTCTTCTTGGTGACGAGAGTGGGCCATAAACTTCAATATAATGCTAATGAATATTGTTACACCTGGTAACTGGATTAGGATTAGCTGCTACAAGGAGTCTCTCTTTCCTGATCAGATCAGGAGACATGGATGATCTACAAATGACAATGCAAGCATCTTTTGACCCAGTGTTGGGACGATACTGATTTTCAGTTAATTTTCTGTTTCTGCTTCAACAGATAAAACTTTACTAGGTACATGTAATAGTGTATGTACAGCACATAAATGATATTAAGAATTCTGAACTAGATGCTACTCTACCTTATTTAGAAAATGCAAAAATAATTTTGTTCAACTGCTTTGTAAATCTTTCTCTGATAGTGTGCTATGCCTTAATTATATGCAAGTAACAAAACTGTTATGCTGCAGATTAAAATACTGACCACAGACAAATACTGCATCTCCTCAAAATAGAAATGTGTTTTCTGTGCAAAAGTGTAGATAAAGGCTATTTTCTTGAAATTGATCCAAGTTGGCTCCACAGGAACAGAAGCATGAGCATCCAAAGTAGCTGTAACAGCAGGAAATCCACTTTTCATTGCCATTTTGCTGTATCCCTTGTGAGAAGGATTGAAAATAGTGCAGGGAAACTACAGGAAATCTATATCAAATTTTCTTAGAGATCCATTCTGTTGTTTCCATTGTATCATATTAGCATTGTATTTAGTATTTCTTTTTGGCAGAAACAGTAGTGGTGATACTTATGTTATCAAAATTATATTAAGAATTAATAAAAAGTGTTAATGAAGAGCAAATGATGTTGGTAAAATAAGGTATATAAACAGTATCAGGTTTGCCAGTAAAAACTGATTTTTAGTATGCTGATTAATATCTGCTGTAAAGTTATTCCTGGTTTCCACTTTTATCGTATGGTTTAGAAAAAATATTTTCTTATGTGTCCATACAGCATTAAAAAAAAAAATAAATTTCTCTTTCTTTCAAAAACAAGAGTGCATCACAAGGCTTCCCTGAAAGCTTTGCTGTGCAGTGAAACTGATGCTTTTTCACACATATAGAAATCTTTTGTAGGTATACCGTATAAAGAGCTAGTGAGTTGGTGAACTAAGATACATGAGACCCACACAATGTGGAGATGAAACATCTTGAACATGGGTATGATAATAAAGCATTGCAATTCCCGTGATTTGGGGGAATAGGAACTATTATAACTTCAGATGTCTGAGATAAATACAGACAGAAATAGGTACTCCAATTTTGCCTGCCTGCAGAATAAATATCTTAGAAATTGTCAGTTCACTTTTAAATTCTGAAATGTTTGAATTTCACATTAGAGTTTTGAGTTTTGCTGTATGTTTTGGTTCACAGCTACCAGGGATACACCAGTAGTGTTAAGGCATGGCATGAAGCCTAAATTAATAAGCTCTTTCAGGCTTATTAGGCTGGGCCCTGTGCTGACACTGCCAAATTGGGCAGCTGTGGGAGGAGGGAGGTAGCAGCAGGGGTCAGAAGAACAAAGGATAGAAGACAAGGAGACAGCATCAGGCAGTGGTAAGAAGCAATGTGGTGAATTGGAGGGAGGAAAGGGAAGGTGGTGGCTGGAAAAGGAGGTAGGTCATGAGGAGAAGAAAATGGAGATAATGAAGTTCATTCCAAAAAGAAAACTGGGGACCAAGGACCTATTTCATTCAATGCAACGTGCAACCGGAGACCTGATATGAGTTACTTCTCAGCTAAAATAGTTATTTTTCTAAAGTGGAACTCTTGGCATTTTTACATATAGAACTGGTTTCTGCTGTAGCCATTGTTATATGTAAGCCCTGTTAATTCTTTGCTGTTAGCTAGTATGTAAACAGAACAAAAATGAACCAATCTTGTAAGAAATCTGATCTAGTCTGTGCACTGTAGTTTAGCACCCGAACAGGCTGTATCTGTGAGGGTACAGTGGTGGGCTGCACTTGCTATCTAAAAATTGTTAAAACTAGTCATGCTGACCAGTGTTGGGAGTGGTTGAGGAGAGGGGGAAGGGGAGGCCTTACAGTGAGGGCGAGGCTGCTGGAAATGTACATTGTCCCTTTTGAGCTGTGAGGATGGTCAGAAAAGTCTCTTTCCTACACAGTCCTTCAAGGATTGCTAGTAATGTCTTCTCTAGCTCATCTTCAGTGTGCCGTGGAGCTAATCTAAAGTCAGCACATCTGGAAGCAAGATGGTAGAAAGGCCAAAGTTCAGTCTTGGCCTCCAGTGGATCATCTGTATTAAAGAACAAACCTCTTAGAGCTATTGTAGTGTGATTCTGTCTCTGCTCTGTCCTTTCTTGATGAAGTGATCAAGGAAGAGTTCTGCCAGCTTTTCTGCAGCTATTTTCTTTGTTTAAATTCATCAAACCCAGGAGGAGTAGTAATTTGGACACTGGCGCTCACTCACTCTTCTGTAAGAAGTAGTGAGGTTTTTGTGGTACATCTTCTTTAAAGTGTTGTGATACATTTTTCATGGTATGAAATTCATATGAACTAAAAATGTATGTATTGGTCTGTCATTCACATGGAACTGCAAATGGACTGTTACTAAGAACGTAAATGAGAATTAGACATCCACGTCCTGTTAAATTACTTGGAGGTACCTCATTGTCATTTGTGCCTTTGACCACTTCTTGCATTTGCGTTTTGTTTGGACATAGTTATGCTTCTGCTAGGTCTGATTACTTTTTTTGCTGGGATTTCTGTGGCACGGGTCCTACACTTGAGTGGTCCACTCCAAGTGCTTGTCTTTGGAGCCGGAGCTTTGCAGTTGTGTCATGAAATACACTTGTGCTGCAGAATTGCCTCTGCTCACTCTTCTCATTCTTTTCTGTTGCTGCCCTGGGGTTTATATTGAGTCAGTAAAACTTGACTTAAATTCTTCAGTGTTAATCCTTCTTCCCAGAAATGGAGAATGTGTAGATAACAGTATTTCCTTTCATTAGTCTTTCTATTCTTTTTCCTCTGTTAGAAAATAAAGACTATGTAAATTCCTGGAAAAGTTACAGAGGTCCTAGTTTAAGGCAGATGTAGAGACTGGTAAATAAAGAGGAGCGACCATGTTATATATATGTACTGCGTGATAAGCGATTGAAAAATATTAAAGCATATTTATGATATAAACGTATCCTCAGACACTTCCAAAAGTTTTATCTCACCTGTATGTTTTTTGATGTCTTAGCTGCTTTTGGAATATCTTCGTCCTTCTCCTCCTGTTTGGTGTGTGGTTTTGTGTGTGGGTTGGTGTTTTGTGTGTTGGAGTTTTTTCTATTTTTATTTTAATAAAAAGTTTTACCTGTATAATGAATGAAAATTTGAAGTTATTTTATACAAGTAAATGGAGGGATGGATAATGTTAAAAGCATCCAACAATTCTAAGAGATGTGTTCAGATTTCTGAAATTCCCGCCTGTATTTTGTTTTCCACCCAATGCAGTTTTCAATTTATTGCAGCATTTCCCCGTTTCTGAAAATTGTAGTAACTTCTTTAAAAAGAAACTTAAAAAAAAAAATCCTGTTCATGGGGTTTCACAGAAGTAAATATGTTACTGTAAAATGAATAGTATTAGATTCAGCAATGTGAAATTGATTGTCTAAAAGGTGACATTGACCCAATTCTGCCTTTTACAAGTTGTTTTTTTTTAATGTGACTTCCTTTTCCTGCTATAGTTAACAATACTATTGAATGATTAGGAATTAATTATATGAATAAAAATTTCAGAATACGTCTAAAATTTGGCTAACATAACTCACCAAGGATTTTCTATTTGTATGGTAATATTGGACAAGGATATTATAGAATGAGTCAAAAAATTTATTAGTTCTAGTAAAATTTTAAGAATTTTACGTTTGAGTCCTGTACGTTTAGGTTTGTAGAGAACAGTATTTGGCCACGGAGATGTAGCTGGCAGCTCTTGCTGAGACACTAAGAACTTCAGGAAAATATGTAGCAGTGTAATATCTAGGTGAAGGAAAAGAGGACTTTTAGGACAGTTACATATATACTCATCTGTTTTTATTTTCTGTCATTAATATTTTGAATTTTCTTAAATATATGTATCTTTAAGAATGGTGAAACCTTGCCTCAGTTCTACGAATAACACTCTGAAATGCTCTTGATATGTTTTTTGGGGTATATTTTAGCTGATGATAATCCTTACAAGTCCTTGTTTTCTCCAGCTCCGTTGCTGTTGTTTGTCTATAGAAATGGACTGTTTTTTTTTTTAAATCTTTGTTCACTGACCGTATTGCGTTTTCTTTTTCCCCTACGCGCGGCAGCCCGGAAATTGATTGCTGTGTTCTGACGTGCCCGGTGCCACCGGTGCTGGGCGGACGCGCGGAGGCAGCGATCCCGCGTGCGGCCTGTTGGTGGGAGTATAGGCACACGCAGGTGCCCCAGCACACCGGTGCACCAGCAAACTGCAATGAGGCCATGGTTGACCTTTGTCAGGCTCAATAGCCTTTCATTTATCACTGATCACAAGAGTGGAATGAACATATTTACTTGTGTTTTACTTTCCACTTATAATATCTAGTGGCATGGGAGGAAAATGAAAACAATTGTTCATATGGGAAATTTATGTGCTTCATCTGGCTGTATGATTTCCACAGTTGTACCAGTGCCACTTAGGGACTGGTATTGCATTTTACATCTTTAGGCTACAACAAAGTAGCTTTTCCATCTGCTGTGAAGCCTCTAATAACGCTTGTCTCGCTGTGTTTTTGTAGTACAGTGTTTCATTTGAATAGCAGACTTCTTTAGCTCTTTGTTTAACAAATGCCTTTCATCTGATGTAAAAAAACCTCCTTTTGTTTTAAGGATATTTTCCTTTTATCCTAAGTAAGCGGAAGATTCTGATTTCTTCTGTTACATGCTGGGTACAAATTCATTTAAGTACCTGAACTAGTCTTATTCCAGTTCCTGAGTTCTAGGTGGAAATCGTTCCTGGATATTATGCAAAGGGTTTCTGAATTCATTCCCATCATAACTTTGACACTATGTTCATCCTGTTCTCTTCTATGCTTTACTTATTCAAATAGTCCCATTAAAATCGATGGGATTATTCATGTAAGTAAGGCAAGTGGGATTTGGGTTTTAATTTGAGTGGTTTTTTTTTTTTTCACTGTGATTTTAGTTGTTTTCATCATGTGTTTCAATTTCTGCAATGATTAAGCCCGTAGTTTTTTTCTGATTTTGAGCACCATTTTTCAGATTTGTGGTAGTTTAAAATTTGTACATATCAGTACGCTTGTGTAAATCTACCTAGAAATAAATTCTCCTTTCACCACTGTTTTAGTGTGTTAACAATGGCAGTTTTATTAAACTGCATTACAATGTTGAATGCCCTATAATTTAATTCAGTTAAAATTTCTAGAAAGGCAAATTATTTCTTTTAACTTCACAGATTAAAGAAAATATACATATTCACACCAGATTCTGATCAGTAAATCAGAAGTTTATCTTTCATTATCTCCTATATGTTAGCAAATTCTGGTGGTTTAGTGATAATTTTTAGACGAAGTTTAAACAAAATATAACTTGTTTACATAATAGTACAAGGTTAATAGGTCGCGCAATAAGTATTATAGTATAGTATTTGGAATTTACATATAACTGTAAAATTAATAAATGCATTACTATTTTCTTAACAGTAAGTGGCATTGCTTTACAAATACTGCTATATATAGTAATGTTTATCAGTAGATAATTTTCAGAGATACTATAGGTATGTGTATAATAACTTTGGTAAAACAAATTATTAAATACTGTGATGTACTGATGGATTTTGTTTTTCTACTGTACTACTTGCATTTGTAATGTAGATTCTCTTTATTTAGCTTGCATGGTTTACAGATTGGAAGCAGAGGCAGATTAGAGGGAAATCCAATAGGGTATGAGGGTGAAACTGCATTGAAAGCAGAGTTGAATGAAATTCCAAAATTATTTTAAGATTGTGTTCTGCAAATTCTGATTTCATAATACGTTTTTCACTTTAGAAAGAAGACATTGCTCTGTCTGTGTGATAGGAATACCTACTGTTTGAATACTGCATCTAGACCATAGAAAGTACAAATATATTCTGCTTTGGTATGATGGTGACTAAAGGGTGTTGCAATCCAGAGTTTGCCAGAGGATAGCAGAGTTTACAAAAATCTTTACCTTGTTTTTTGGTATATTTCTTACAGGCAGTTCCCACTTCTGTATTTATCAGTAGTAGGACATAAAAGTAAAAAGAAAAGAAAAAAAAGAATAATGAAATGTGAACTAAATGAAACTGTTGCATAAAAATGCATACTATATACTGACCAGTCGAATGTTACATAGATAGACGTTCTCTGAGGCTAATCCTGTGTTTAATGACCAACCGAAGCACCTTGGGGTTTCAGGACCTATATTTAATTTACTATTTGTAACTGTCCTTTTGTTTCTTTAGAAGTGATACATTTGAAATGATTTTATTGTATGTTTGCCCAATTTAAGAGATAACACTTACTTAAAAGGAAACTTTTAAAGCTAGTGAAGATAAGCAGCAGTCTCCTCCTGAGGTGAATGGAATCCTCTCTCAGCTAATTAGACTTTACCCCATTTTCCCAGCAGTCTTACAATCGAATTACTCAAAATTGCATTTCTTTATTGCATGTTGCCAAATTCCAAGATGAGAAAATATTAAGATAATGACTAAATATTTATGAAAAATTATTACCCCTTATGTGTAAGAAAAACAATTTCTGTTAAGACTAGTAAATCTAATAAAACACACATTGTAGTAGAACTGGACAGAAGATGTTTTGAAACAAATATATGACACATTTTTGAACAGGCAAATACTGGTGGTGGGAGACAGGTATACATGTGTATGTGGGTTGTATTCATGTGCAAAGAATTATAAGATGCTGAAATGCTTTGTTTTTTGGTGCAGTTCTCAGTGAACACTGAATGAAAAAAGAACTTAAGAATGTGAAATATTTTACTAATTCTATTTGCATTTAAGTTTTAAAAATCTCTTATTGCTTGAAACTGAAGTTAACTTTTTAAATTATTTATGGTAGCAATAATGCATGTTTTTGTTATTGAACTATATCTCTATAGTTCATCTAGTGAACAAAATCCTCCCTCAGCTAATTATAACTTACAGTATTTTCCCAGCAGTCTTACAATCAAATTATTCAAAATTGCATTTCTTTATTGCATATTGCTAAAACCCAAGACAAGCAAACATCAAGATAATAAACAATTATTTATTGCGAATTATTACCTAATATATAAGATTAACAGCTTGTAACTATTAAGATTAATACATGTGGTAAACTGTATTTATTATACTTATTTTGTAGCAAATATCTTTGTATAAAACATATGTTTATGTATTGCAATTAATGAGAAAAAGTGTAAGATTAACAATTTAAGCTGTGTTTTGTTCTTAGATTTATGCACACGGTAAAATTTATTTATTGCACTTATTAAAAGTATTTAATGATGGACTTTTACATGCTATATTTTTAATGTGCAAATATAAACTAAAGGAGTGTTAAATTACAAAATGGAAAATTATAACTGAAGTCAAAGGATCTAACTATTTTCTGCTGTAAATCTACTTTAAAATGATCATCATTGGAATTGCAGAATCCTTAAATTGTGGCCTTTATAGTACATAATGAGTTGTGATGAGTTTTCCTTTTTAAAGGCTTTTTTCATCGTTAGAACTAAACTCAACATCTTGCTCTTAAAGATAAATGTAGCTCATAGTATAAACATTGGAATCATATCTTTTTATGATGAGAAGTTAAAATAACATTTCTGATAGGAAAGAGAGAGGAAAACCAGATAACTTGCGATGCACTGCAAGGAAGAAACTGAATTTAAAAATGAGGCTTCTGCTTTGTCTTTGGAGAAGAGCTACTGCTGCAATCACATAGATTGTGCAGGTTGACTGAGAAGACGTTTCAACGCTCTCTTATTCTGGAGAGACTTCTTTGACCAAAGTACTTCTAAACTGATTTTTGCTTTTGCAGAAGTGTAATATTTTCTAGCATCTTTTATGCTTTCTTCATTTTTCTAGGAAACTTTTACTGCTTCAATCTATCAGCGATTAGGCTCTGGTGTAATATGTTATCTTAGCATTTTGTTTTAGAAAATATTGATGTATTATGAGTATGTTCAAAACCTATTTATATGCTGTGTTTTTTATAAAGAAATTGCTTTTGGGGAAAGGAGTCTTTCAGCTGAAATGTATTTCTACTTCTGCTTCCTCCTATATGACAATGCTTAGAACCAGGCATTTAAAGTGTACTTAATGATGTAATTATAAGAAACAAGTGATGCGATTTCAGCGGGATTTCATACTTAAGCAAACAACCATGTACATAAGCAGGTTTGGATAGGGAAAAAAAACCACATTGCATCTACAAGTTCTTTTTTGTGTGGTGTTTTTCTTTTTTTAAAGTTTTGTGTGAACGGGATTGAGTTTCACTAAGTCTCACTGTACAGACAGTATTTCTAAAAAGACTAAATGAAATTTTTATTTCACTAATTGGGTATTTAATAGATTTTATTTTTTAAAGAATATTAAAAAAGTATCACAGCATGAAGAGAAGGAATTAATAACAATGGCAAGCTGTGCATTTTTAATTTTTATTTTTTAGGTATTCTAGGCAGCTACTGTAACTATTATTACTTTTAAGCATTCTGGGTTTAAATAACTTTACTAGGTTGGACTTGAAATATTGAGCTACACGTGTGTTTTAAATCAGGTAAAAATATGGTTAAGATTCTTATGATAACCATAGTAATTTGATGTAATGAGAATAAAGTAAAAATATTTTGTTGAAAGCAGTGAAAACTTTGAACTGAAAATGTGGTGGGGTTTTTTTGTGTTAAGCTTTCTGGAACATAAGAAAAATGTCTTTTACTTACAAAATGAATTTTAGTCTTGTGTTTTAAATGCATTAAAACACTGATGTACTGAGGACTTCTGCTTATTGCTGTAGGTATTGCTCCTTTTTTTAAAAAAAAATCAGTTTTTCTCTAGATACAATTTATTATTATACAGTCATTCAACAAGATTTTTCATCACAGTGCTAATATGACAAACTGATTTTGTTTCAGTTGAAGTCAAAAGGCTCTCTGAGTCTTTTTTTTTTTATATTCTTCATTTGTTATAAACACAGAAGTGAGTCTAAAAATGCCTACCAAAATATGTAATATACTCTGAGGTTATTTTAAAGGCTTGTGTTCTTAATATGATGCTTCAGTTCTAAAACACTGACCTCAGGTTGCTAATTTTGAAGTAGTAAAGATCCTGTATGTTGTATTATCTGCACATCTGGGGAACTCTAGAAATATTTGATCTAAATTCTTGAATATGATTTCACTTCTCAGGGAATTTAAAAGGTCTAATTTGGGATGTGTGTGGCTAGCTGAAATTTCCTGAAGTGGGAATCGGTACTCTAGTGCTCCCTCCCACCTTCAAATTTATGATCATGAGAATAACTATTCCGCAGCAGACTGAAAGCCGTCTAGGACACTGTCCTTTTTGTGACATTGGCCAATGAAGGATTTAGAGGGAAAGAAGGGAAGTAGCAGAGCAAAAGTAGGGTTGTATTTTCCTAAACTTGTGCTCCCTGTTTCTGGAAGCCTACAATTTATGTCCTATACTTTTATACTTCTCATTATCCTTGTTTCTTGTCTCCAGTGCCCTCTTTAGTTCTATTATCCTTTTTTGAGAAATAGTTACCAGAATGCACTTAGGTTTAAAGAGGTAGGCATTCACAGTCTCTGCTGAGGAAGGGCAAAATGGCTTACGAGCGCAACAGAGCTCAGTCTTTCATTGGCATAAGTTCCCATAGCTACCATCTGTGACTGGTGTTTTGTAGGCAAATACCCTCACAGCTCAAGCTGGGACTGTCAGAGACTGGTATCAGAATTATTGAGCTATAATTAGGCCCATGATGCTCTTCTTCCTAGTGTCATCCTTCACAGGGTAGAACTCAGACTCAGGAAAGACACTGACCTTATGATTAATTAACAAAAACGATGCTTTCGGCAATGAATTTGTGTTTGTGTGTCTAGACTTGGCCCTAGTCCTGAGCGGTCCCGACTTAGGTGGAAGTTGTACCTATATAACACCTCACAGGATGAGGTTTAGTAGTTGCAGAACTGAATAGAGAATTTTACAAAAGTCACAGTTTAGACAAGTCCCCTGATTCTGTATTCATTCTATCTGTTTTCTTTGAGAATAACTTGACTGTGACGTTTCTGGAATTTTACTTCATTGAAGTGAGAACAAAACAACTAACTTTTGCAGCTGATCTGTGAAAAGCCATTATCATTAGGCCATCTGGAAAAAAAGCATTTTTAGGTCTTGAACAGTGGCTAAGAGCTCGTTTTTGAAGAATAGATTTCTTGTGATTGCCACATGATAGTGACAGTGCATTACAAAAAAAAAAAAAGTGCTGAAACAAGTAGGGTTTTATAGCACCATTTATATTCTAGGTTTATTTCTGCAATAATTTAATCTTTTTCCTACTTTGCAATTTCTTTGTGCTAGTAAAGGTTTATATAGCTTTGGAGACAGTGCTACCTGGAATGTTAACTCTGACCGGATACCACAAAAAACCACGACAGCAGAAAGAAGTTGGCTAGTTAAAAATAGTATGAAGCTGAATAAATGACACATGCAGTTTATATGAAGTTTGAATTTTCATGACATCAAAGCAGTGTAGACAAAATACTATTAGGGAGTTTACTGTATTTCAGTATCTTCCCCCACCTCTTTTCATTCCCCCGCTTTATTATTTCTCAGTGTTTCTTTTTCTTTCTGCCTATGAGGTACTATATACTTTGAGAGATTTGAGTCTGGGACGACAGAGTATGAACTTGAGAAAACTTACAAGTTCTCATCGGATAATGTTTATTGATCGGGCTTTCTCATTGTACTGTTTAGAAAATTCAGGCAAAAAATACAACTCAGAAGTGCTTGATTTTTTTAAAAATCAGAAATGGATTAAAAAAACCCACTCAACCAACCACCCCCAAACAACTCATACTCCATTTAAAATGGTTTGGGAGAGAGTCCTCTTCAGTATTTCCACAAACTGTACAATCAGATGCATTGTTCATGTAGTAGCTGGAAACTTATAGCTTGACGGAAAAAAATTTAGAAAAGACACTTTAAAAAAATCTGAATACCCTAACAGATATATTTATCTTCTCCTGTCAAATAGGATGGGAGTGCAAAGCTAAGTTTATTTATAGAGGACAAAAATTAACTAAGGATGATTTGAACTGAAGGTCATAAGGGTAGCTCTGCAAACATCACAGAACCAGCCAATAACGGATTGTGCTGTAAAACTGTTCGTCCACACCAAAAATTAAATGCTAGATTTACTTGTAGTGCAGGCAGTAGGAGTGCACAGTAAACAGCAAAGAAACGGTTCTGCTCCTCCTGCCACGTTCTCTGCGTATCAGCTGCTTGACATCAAGCTCGGGATACTGTGTTACTAATCAGTACTTTCTATGTTGTGTAGAAAAGAAATGCAGTGACCACCTGGAGGGCGGTGTGGGAGGTGGGGTTGTGGTGTGGTGGTTTGTTGTTTTTTTTTTTTTTTTTTTTTTTTTTAAATGTTTCCCATACATGTCTTCTAGTACAGGTGGCCCCTTGTATTTTGGATGTAGCCCTTGGAGGAATAAGTTGATGCAGAATATTCTACTCAGTTGAGCCTATGTCTGAATCCTAAACTTTCACAATGTATTTTTGATTGTCTGCAGACAGGTTGTAGTCTAATGGTGATATTTTCCTCCTTGGTGTGTGGTGTGGTTTTTTTTGTTTTTAAAACACACGCATATTTTTAATATACAAGACGTACTTTTAAATATTACTTTTCCATATGCTGCTCTAAATGCATATATTCCACATACTGCATGCAGGGATTTTTTTTGTTGTTGTTGTCCTTGAGGAAAAGTGTTATTTAGTGGTATTTATCAGTACTTCAGGAAATCTCAGGCAGGACAGATGGAATTATAAAGCCCTTGAAAGACATACACTTGCTTCTAAATGGTGATGGATGTGAGTCAGGATTATGAATATGGCAGGGCTTGGTTTAAGAAAGTGCAGATGAGAAGGAATGTGACCAACAATGTAAAATTTCTATTTAGATGGGTTCTAGAATATGAAAAAATCTAAGGAACCATGATGACAGAGTGTGACATCATTTGGTCGTAACACTGGGGTAATAGTCACTGTTCTCATGCAGTTTTACAGTATGAGAGACAATATTTGTTTGAATATTAGATGATGGCCAGATTCAAACCATTTTTTTTCTCTTAAGTAATGTGTACCTTGTGATTCCAGTTACATCGAATTAAAAGGTCCCATGTAAGTGCATCAAAAATATATTTTTCTTTTGACTGTGGACCAAGTGTAGGTTCTTTTTTGAAAGTGTGACTCACTTCTTTTGATAGTTTTATAGTGCTTTCCTAAGCTCAAAACTGCATAGGTTTCAATGCCAGAAACATAGGTATGCCATTATTTCTTCATTGAACACAACTAGGGCTCAGGGATAAGTTTTTGTATTGGAATTCTCATCAATAATAGATAGGTTATCATCTGTAGATATCACTCAAAGATTTTTGCGGTCTACCCAATGATTTTCAAGTTTGGATTTGGTGGATTTGGATAGAATTTTTCTGTATTATCTATTAATGTTTTACAGTTTTCATTTGAGCATTGAAATACTCCGTGCACGTGATTGTGCATGTACTTTAATATTAACCTTACAAAATTGTCCTGAAATTTTAATTTCAGGAGTCACAAAACCTGCTTGTCTGCCGCGTGCCCTGAGGATTGATTAAGAAACAAAGGGTATTTGACAAGTTTATAAAAAATAATTATTGCCCATGGTAAATGAGTAAGTAGTATTTTGATTTGCACGTAGCCACTTTTGAAAACCGAGTTTAAATGTAAGGCATTTTAAGGCAAAGCATAAAACCCCTCACAGCATGGAACGCATCGAGTTTAGGAAAATACAGCAAGAAATAATTCTGGATTTATGAAAAAAATACTTGGATTTTAGGGGAAGAAATTTCCCCAAAGTTAATTTAACCAGAGGCTCACATCCTGTTCCTTATATTTTGGTTCAATTTGTAGGTTTGTGTATTATTTTGAGGCTGTGAAAACATTCAAAAAAACATTGAAAAAAATAAAACCCAAACCTTAGTAGTTGACTTGAATATTGGGATGCTTTGGACATAGAATTCTGGTAGAAGACTGGAGTCTGAGTGATTGTATTGCATTGTCATTCAGTGGGAAGCAGAGGGTTTCAGATAAAGTATCACTGTAAATTGTTTTTGGCAATTTGGTCATCTTATTAATAATGCTGCTTCCTGATTATTGTAGCTTCTGCAGGCAGTAGGCTTCGTTGAACAAACAATCTTTACTCTCTCTTTCCTGTGTTGCTTGCTTATGTGGTCAGAAAATGGTGGCCATCAACCTCTGGAATTTGGGAGAGTTAGAATAAGGTTATTAAGACATTTACCTTAGGTTTACTCCCTCATTATTGAATAGATTATATTGGTAGATTACAAATACTTATCTTTTTGCTGTTTAAGGTGTGATAAGGAGCATTTTAAGGGTTTGTGTTTGCACAGGGATGAGTTATACTTAGCCTGGGAAAAAAGACTTGGATAAGAAAAAAAACTTCATGTCTTCATGGCACTAAGGCTAAGATTGAAAGCTTAGATTTCTTGTAATTATACAGATTATTCTATCTATCTAAATAAATGACATTAGCATTTTCGTGCACAAAAAGTAGTCCTTCCTGACTGCAACTCACAAGTGTTTTTTGAAAAAAATAAAGCTGTTGGTGGCTTGTTTTTTGTTTTGGTTTTTTTTTTTTGTTTTGTTTTTTTTTTTTTTTTTTTGAGATTGGGTTCAGGCTGTGTGATGGTGGTAGCATCGTACGGTAAAGCAGAGTAGAACAGTAGTAAAAACACCCTCTCTTTCCTGTGTAGTCAACAAGAAGGAAGTTGTTAATTATCAGCTATAGATCTGCTTCTCGTTTTTTCAAAGCTTACGCTACCTGGTAACTTTGATTATAGAGTATTTTGGTCTTTACATACATTGCCTCATTAGGGAGACAATAAACCAATTTTAATATGTCTCAGTCTGCTATTTTCAGATGAAACTGTCATCATGGGCCTTTTTTGTTACACTTCACAGGCTGGAATGTTTTTTCCTTTAGTTTAGCATGTTTTCTTCTCCACATATATTGTAGTCTAGATATTAGCATTTGTGGCATTTCACTTAATGACTGCATACGATATGTCTTTGGGTAAAATACACAGCATATAATGCAAACTAAGCAGATATCCCACCTGAACTATATAAAAATAAGGCAATTAATACCTGAGTGGTATCTGGAAGGGCTATGAGCTACCCCATACTGTAGGCATAGCAGGCCAGATAATGGTGTAAACATGGAGTAATGAGAATTTATCACAATGGAATTGAGTTCAGAACCTATTTGGATGAGTGTTAATAGTATAAATTAAAAGTCTAATGTTTTAACATTAAAACGTAACTTGGCCTATAACTCAAAACGAGAATAGAATATAGATACTTAGATTATTGCCTTTTGTACTGGGTCTTTAACTACAGGTTACAGTTATGGAGGAAATGAGACAGGAGCCATGCCCTAGGAATGCCTAAAACAGATCCCTGAACAGGTGATTCTTTCCCTGCTGCCCCTTGTTCTCCATTGATCAGTCTGTAGGTCTGATTAACTGAGACTTGGATATCTCATGCTAAAATAACTAAAATTTAAATTAGATCAATTCTGTCTTTCATATCTGAATTATTGTTATTAGGTTTAGTCTCTAGATCAGAGAAGTTAGAGCTATATGGCAAACCACTGTGGTTACTGCTAATGATTAATGCCATCCACATTGGATTACAAAGTACCTGGTTGTTTGCCACACCTGCTGCTCTGGCAGCTTCAGCTAATTGCTCTGTTAATAGAGTACTGACTGAATTCAAAAGGGCGATATTTACATGGCCAGTGGTGGGGGAGGAGGGAGCAAATTTCATTGCATCTGCTAAAGGAGGGAGGGGAATTTTAGCATTACATTACATGTCTTTTTAATGATTACTGAAAACTCCCTTTTTGCTACTACCAACCTGTCAATGCAATCAGTGAAGTTTAAATTCTTTCTGTCTTTTCAATAGCTATAGGTAGTTGCATTACTGCTAAGTTTTAGCTGCTGTTAACACTTATCATAAAACTCTTCAGAGAATTTGTGGGGTTTTTGTTGCTTGAGTACTTCCTGCTTTTTTTCATTTGACAACTTGTGAAGAGATGAGTATTGGTGAGGTCAGAAAAAAATTGTGTTGTCCAGGCACAAATGCACGTGGCAACAGTGTGGTAATGTGAAATTCAGAAGCTGGTAACCTCCAAAAGGAGTGCACTGTGAGATCAAGTAACGTTACACCAGCCCATTCTTACTGAATTGCTGTGGTGTGCTGTCTTGAGCTTTCTTGGCATAATGGGTTTAAAAACCTAGAGGGCAGACAGCAAGGGCCCCAGCCTGACATTTCAATAATTTAAATGTAAGCTTAACTAAAGCTTAAGTTCCTCTGAGGTTGTAATGTACAGTCTGAACATATCCTACATAGTTGAAAATTTTACAGCTCTATTTTGATGCTGATTATGGATTTAGAGACTAATTTTAGGTACATGGATCTAAAAATGCATGCTGTAGTAATTCTAGTAAAATTTCCTAAACTTTCTTGAACTACCTCTTGCAAATAAACTTATAGGCCATGATTCAGTAAACTTCTTAAATATACTTTTGGGAAAACTTGCATACTTAAAGTTAATGAATAGTGTGGGATTACTTGTGTACATAATCATCTGCTTGAACATTTTGAACCAGAGCTCTAGCTCTTAAATTTTTACATTCTTTTTCTTTTGGTGACACTTATGAAACAGGTAAGAATCTTGCAGCTAAAATCACTTCAGATGATGCTAAATAGAGCTCCTTTTATGCATTTTACATGTAAGAACTGAGCTTTATTATTAACAGACAATGGTGTATATTGATTTAGATCAGAGATCAGTGTCAGTTCATTCTTATATGACACAGGTTACAGTGTTACAAAATTTAGAAGACCTAGAACTGTTGGAAAAAAATGAATGGAAATATCAGAGAGCGAAATCTACCTAATATTTAAAATATATTACAACCTTTATCTAGTTGAAAAGAATACATTATTAGAAGTAATTTGAATTATTGTGGAAGAACTACATCTGTATTATATGTTCGTTAAAAGACTATGGTTAGGTGCTAGAGACCTATATGCAAAAATTTATTGGTAAATTTTTAATTTTCTAATGCTTTTGGGTCAAAAAGTGTTATTTTTCTATTTTGCACCAATGTAAGTAGTCTGAGTGAATACGGGCAGTCTGTGTTAGAAACTATGGCTGAAATAGCCCCAGAGAGAGTAAATTTTCTAGAGTGGATAGCTATACAGAAGTATACAAGTATACCTTTTTCTAATACAACTTCTGGTTGCCAAAGAGAAATCACTTATACTAGTAAAGACTCCTTTTACACCAGTAAACTGTTCCAGTACTTAGCTGTTGTTTGTAAGGAGATAATGCAAAAAGATGGGGGAAAGAAAACTGCAAACGTTTTTGTTTCTCTTTCTGTATAAATAGATAAAAATATTTCATTTAATAAATTCTATAACTAATGAATAGAAATTTGATTAAATTATTTTGCATAGATCTTGGAATTTCTGAACTATTTTTTGTGGGAGAACAAAACCAAACATACCTAAACTCTGCCACATTTACCATTAGGTACAATTTTGCATTACTGTACCATATTTATTCTTCTGTACGTATAATACAGAAAGAAAAAAAAGAGTGGAATGTAAATCATGGTTATTTAAGCAAGAGAATAACCATCAAAATCATTGAACTGAAGAACTGTATTTTCTATAATATTTGCACCCAAAATGATTTTAGGTTTAAAAGTATACGTTAATAGATTGTGTAAATAAGTGTATGCTGACCTGAAATATGTAACTTTTGTGGAATGAGTTAATTCAGGAACTTTATTTTGATTTGGATGAAGTGAAATTTCATTAAATGTAGCATCCCTCATTTGATTGTTTGAATTACTATTATTATTATTGTTATTTTCTCTCTCCCCAAAAGCAAATAGGATCAACACAGTTGGGTCCTGGGCGTACCAATAGATTTCAAATACAGCAACAAGGCAAGGACTTCTCCCTTGTATTCTGAATGTGCAAATAGTGCACAATATGCCATGCTAATTCTCCTGGATTTTTTTTTTTTATTAGAGTAAAGGCTTCTCTAGTTTGAAATGTAATATTTCTAACTGTATTCCTGAGGAAAAAGGAGGTGAACTTGTAGCGGTAGTAGACAGATGTTTGAAAACTCTTTGTGCATGATATATGATGCAGAAAAACCTTGTTGTACTGTCATTGTCACTGACTGTGACACAATTTGCTGCCTAGGTTTTGTTTCTCAGCTTAAAGCTGCTTGAGGCTGCTAACTAGTGTATATAGCATTGCTGAGATGTTAAGAAAGAGTTTAGAGAGAAAAATGTGTAACTTGTGGCAGAAGTTCCATCATGAAGCATTTAAATGTAGGTTGGACTCAATGCAAAGAAAAAAATGTGTTTAAGAATAATTTTCTGTTAACACAATGGGAACAATGTTAACAGAATGGAAACAAAATGGCCTTATGTATCTTTTCCAGCTCTAATTCCTGGTAGTATGGATATTAAAAAAAAAAAACAAAACTTGAACTAATGTTCCCATGTTGGTCCCTGCAACTATCGAAACCTTAATGCTCAATGGAATTACTGAGAGGCCTTATATTCCAGAAGATAGAAACTTCAGCTATTGACAATTTAAATTAAAGATGGATTATGACATTGTGTACATGTGTAACTTAAATTATGAGTTATGTAGGGTACAAATGAGGTTAGATAAGAGCTTTAGATTGCTTTAATAGCACATGAATTTTCCTTATTTCCCCTTTAGACTAGAATTTGTAGTGCTAGGAGTCCTATCCTTGGAAACAACGTTCACGTAAAAACTGTTGTCCATGTATTTCCTGCTTTGAAGATTGTGCTATTAATTTGATAAAATCCAGGTTTTGTGGCAGTATTTCCACTCAACCTATTTATTTAATTTTTTTCATGTATGCATTTAATGTTTTTATTAAGGTATGCTTCCAAATGTACCAGTGTTATAAACTTTGTGCGCTTCTAGTCAATATGTATCATTCAGGCCAGAAGCTGCATAGTAGTAATGATTACAGTGTAGACCAAATAAAGGCAGTTATAAGTAAAATGGGAAAACAGAAATCACTTATGCGTGTATCAACAGTTGACTTAATATAGGAATTTGTCAACCTTTAATTTTTAATAGATTTTAAAAATAGATCTCTGGGATGTACCATACAGAAGGCTTCAATAGCAGTTAATAATGTAATCATGTGGTTATATCAGTTTCCCTTTTTTCCTTTAGAAAGGGTCTTAAAGAAATCCTTACATTTAGACACGCCCTAAACACAAGGTGTAAGATTTTGTTACTACAGATGTAATACTCTTGTAATGTCCTTTCTTAAGATTACTGTAGCAGTGTAATACTAAACAGAGGTAGAGTTTTATGTAGTTAAAAGTCTAAGCAGTCAGCTGAAGCAAAAAAGACACATATTGCAAATTTTAAGATGGCTTTGGCTGGACAAAGGCTTCTTAGGAACCAAGAGGATGTTTTAAAATTTCTAACTTGTTGCCTCAGTAGACTATCAATGGTCATAATCATTGTAATGATAGAGAAAGTTTGAAAAAGTTGCTGAAAAACAGATTTCTTTAACACAATTGTAGTACAAAGGACTGGAAATAATGACATCAATTATCCTAATTCTTGAAGACTCCAGTGAAAAAATGCCTGAGTCACTGAATGAAACATGCAATGATAGTTGTCGCTGACTTGTGCCAGTGTGCCTTTTCCTCCTAGTTTCTTTTCTCTAGTTTCTTTCCTCCTAATCTTCTTTTCCTTAAGTCAGGCCTTAATCCTATATTACTGCCTATGCCTGAGTTGTCTCTCTTCCTTTTTTCTCGTGTCCCGACACATCTTTTTCTGTATGTTTCACTGAAATCTTCTTAAGGAAAAAGTTATCCAGTCTCCTAGGAAAGCATGTTTTCCTCAGGTAATTACCATATTTGAGTCATGAAGATTCATTTTACTCCAGGTTAAAGCATTAAGTGGAAATAACCAACAATACATTTAATCTCAAAACGAGATTTTAATCTATCCTAGACAGAAAGTGGTGTAGGAAATAAATTAGGAAGGAGGTGAATGGTTCCGTCCTGTTGGAAATTTAAGTTTAGATGCTCTAAAGATTGCTAGTCAGAGAAACCTGAAGAATAATACGGTCACAGAAGGAGAAACTCCACTGCTGCACCTTAGTTCAAATGCATACTGAAAACTTACTCCTGCCACCACCAATCCAGGAGGATTTATAAGCTTGACATTTTAAATAGATTTTGTTCATCAGGTTAAGTAATGTAGGGAACGATTATATAAAAAAGTTTATTCCTGTTACAAGTGGGCATTCACATGAATATACTATTATAATAATAGATAGGTTTTAAAGTTTCGTGTATTTTCGTAGCTTCTAAGGTTCTTCTGGCAGATATAGTCTGAGTGAAGTAAGAAATAATTATAGCTGTAATATTCAGTTGTTGTTATTGAAGTAGAATCTTCCTTGTTTTTCACTACTGGTCTGCAAATTACTTCGAGACCTCTTGATTTTTGGCAATAGCACTTGTATTTAAAAGCTGTTGGCTATAATGTAAACTCTTTTTCCCAAGAATGCCAAAGTAATTCTATTATATTTTCCTATCATCTGTGTTATTTAAGGGCCTGTTCACATAGGTATTTTTACTGTGCTACTACCTGAGGACTCTGCACGTAGACCAGGATCCCATTGTTTTAGGCAGATATCAACATACAAAAAAATCCTTGCATAAGGAGCTTGAAAAAAATTCTTTTATTATTCTAATTGTCAGACTGGAAAGGTCTGACCAACTGAATTTAGACTTGGGGTATCTCTTTCTTTTCTTTTTATTATAGCTGCTATTTTATTTACAGTCTTTTGGTTGTTCCATCATTACTTCTGAAGGTTCTGAAGGGCACGTGAGATGTGTTCCTCCCCTGCCTGATCCCCCAGTATGTGCTCCAGGCTTCCTAAAGATGCGTGAGTCATGGCTAACCACAGCAAGGTGCTGGGGGAGTGGCGGGAGGAGAAGAGGGAAATGGAGCATATAATGGAAATTTTGGAGGTACTCATTTTACATTTCAATAATATGACACATAGTGTCCAAAAGTATATACCTAAAAAATATTACTGTTAAATTAGAATCAACATTTTGAATGTGAATAGTCAAAAATAGAGTAACTTTAAGTATTGTTTCAAGCCAAGAGTCACAGCTTTCACCTAACCTTTATGGCTATTAGAGGCCAACATCTGCTGGACTTCTTAGGGTTTCTGCTCATTTTTCACAATAGGCGAAGCTTGAAAATTAAGATCTTGACAAAATCGTTCCTTTTATGAGAAAAATGTGAGTTTATTTTGTCTTTTTTTTCCTCTCAGAATGCTTCCAGTATTTATACATAGTCTCCATTAAAAAAAAAATAAAATCTTTATTCATGTGAAGAATTTCTGTGAGAAAAATCACCAGTATCAGTGTTATCTGGCAGGTCTCTACTCTGCAATTCTGAAGCAAGTCCTGTTTTGAATTGGCAGTATCAGAATAGATGACATTATCTTTATATGGTTTTGAAAAAAGAAAACAAAGAATGTCATCAATGTGAAGGTGAACTTCAGTTGCGATGCCTGTAGGAGGAGTTTTCATGCCATTTTATCTTTGTTCAGCAACTTAGATCATGCAAGAACTGACTGAAAACAGGTTTTTCTGGCATGAGAGTGTAACAAATGGATATCTCATAATTTTATTCCTTGTTTCATTGGTGTTTTTTTGTGGTTTTTTTTTTTTTTCCCCTGAAAGAGTTCTTTTTCCATTGTAGTCTCTTGCTCTCCAACACCCATTCTACTCTTCATTCTTAATTTTGTGAAGGTTTGTATAGCTATGTCTGCATGCATGGATATCTTGCTCTGCAGCATCCTTGTTGAATCATTGGTTAGTACTTTACAAAGATGAACTGAAAGGGAGGGGTGGGGCTGCAGGCACAGGAGAACCTTACTCTGATTCTGATGTCCTTGTGTAACTTTGCTTGTGACAGCATGGTTACCTTTCCACTGGAAAGGTCTCATCTCCCCAAAAGTTTGCAAGTGCTTTTTGATTAGGAACATGAAATATTGCCATAAATCACCTTGAGATTAAAAAAGGGACCTACTTTAATTTAGTTCTGATGAAAATATGTCTTGGGAAAATTGATGAAGTCACTCCTTCAACTGGATTTTGTCTTTGATTGGGTGGACTAGGCAGTGGTATAGAAAAAAATATACTTTATAACCTAAATGCTTATATGTATCAGATCTTCTTTTATATCTGTGTAGTTGTATTTGTCTTTCATCTTTTATTCATGTCTCTTATACATGTGAATATAAACGTTTGTTGATTGCCATATCAAAAGACAGAAGTAACATCATAACAGTCTGGATGATATGCACAGTAAGACTTTATGATACTCAAAAATTTGCAAGAATTATGCTCTTGATATTTCACTGCTTGAGTCTGGATATGGTATGTGAGATCACTAGCGACTTATAAAACACAAAAGGGTTTGGTTTAGGAAGATTTTAGTTGAAGCCTTTCATGATTTCCCCTCTTGACAGTGATTATAATGAAGATAATGAAGTGGCTGACAATAGAGTTTTGAAGAATGAAATACGATAAGAAAGGAATTGCACACTAGATATAAAAATGGTAGCTCAACTCAGTAGTATGTGGATAACCAAAGGAATAATTTAGAGAGACAGATGATTTCTCAGAATTCTGAAGTCCTGAGATATCTTTCTTAATAGTTCCATGACAGAACTCTGTTCTATATATTTGAACTAAAAGCAAAACTACAGGTTTAAATCTCAGTAGGTCAGCACTTTTTGTCCTTTAAGAGTAGAGAGAAACTATTGCAATGCGGTTTCCTGGGTAAGGCACTGCAGAATTAAGAGCTAGAATCATTGAACTTCCTGACTTCTGTGATCTGGAAGTTGTCAAGGTTAACAACTGAGTTTATTTACATTGTTTATGGAGGAGGAAGCGTAATTTATCTACTGGGGCTAAGAGTCAGCTCGGACAAGGTGTGCAAGAGATGCATCTCAAGATTGGTAGTGGTTTTTTTTTTTTTTTTTTGGGATTGTTAGAATTTTTTTAATATACTTAGTTGAACAAATATTTGAATAGGCTAGTCCTTAACATAAGTATGTGCTAGAACCATCAAAGTTATTTCTTGTATGCATACAAACTAAAAATGTGGATAGAGAAAATGGTAAACCATATTTTTACTTTTAAGAGTGAATGAAGAAGATTTTTTCCTCTATTCAAGATAGTGGTATGTTTCAAATGAAAAATGTTTGGTTCCTTTTGTCCATTTAGTTGTCCTGCAAAAAAACCCAAACCACACGATCGGGATGATGATTGCAGCTCCAATGAATGTGTTTTGTGCAAATTCATTGACAGTTCTAAGATTGCAGACATGTCATGGCATATTTTGAAGATCTTGACTTTATATAGGTAAGGTGGAGGCTGAAGTTGAACTGGAAAACCTCTAATATTGGTGACAACATGCACAGGAAAAAGAACCTAGCCTGACTTTCAGATTCCAAATTGTCTGTAGTATGAGTAGGGAACAAAACGCGTTCTTTTGTATTCATACTGAGAGTATGTGTTATAGAACAGGACATCATAAATTCAGACCTCTGTAGGTTGTTTTTTACAATATACATTTTTTTTGAGAATAGCAGCAATTTTGATATCTCCTCCCACTGGTTTGTGTGCTTTGAGCATTAGGGGACTAGAATTTAGTTATTTCTGCTTAAGCATAAGGATTTTGTTCAGTGCGATACTCTTAGAATCATAGAATTGTCTAGGTTGGAAAGGACCTTTAAGATCGTTGAGTCCAACCATCAACCTAACCCTGACAAAACCACCACTAAATCGTGTCCTTCAGCACCACAGCTTCAGAGGCTTTAATTCTGGCTTAGAATTTGAGAGGAACCTAAGTTGTGTTTGGCACATATGAAAATCAACCAGCTTGTATTTAGCCATTTAATTTTTGTATCGAAAGTTCTTAGTTTCTAATTCTAAGGTAGAACTGAAAATCAAGATAAAGGCATGGTTTCTCTTCCTCTCCTCCCACTCCATGTGTTGTTTTGCTCCTGATATAGTTAATTAACAGATAATTCTGACTAAAGGAGTTGTGGAATACTTCGGGCTTTTCTTCCCTAGGATCTCTTGTTCCTTCATATGTTATGTTGGGTGGTATCCAGTAAGCTGCCTATTTAAAAAAAAAAATCTCTATTTTGCAGAGACCTACAGGCAGATATTCTATAACTTGTAAGGGAAAGCTTTTAGTGGTACAAGCAAGACAGGGTGGCAACTTGCTACAGGATAGTAGTGTTGTGAAAGAACTCTGGGCTGGTGCACAGCTAGAAAATACAGTACTATTTCAGATCTGCACAGTAATAATGCTGGCCCCAGCAATCTCTCCTTGCTTAATTCTTCCCCAGATCCAGGGGAGTCCTGTCAGTCGTGTGTTGTAGCCCCAGCTAAAGCTGCACAAATCGAGGACAATTGGGCAAGGAGCCCCTGCTTGTTCTGCTATTGAGAACTTTGTGTTTTCTTTAACCTGGTATTTTGCCAACAGGCAGTCCTTTTGTTGCCCATAAAATGAACGACTTCTGCTGACTCCAGAAGACAGGTACTTCATTACCATGTACACGGATAAGGGAGAAGAGAATGACACTTGGAAGAGAATAACATGAGTTTATTTGCAAGTAGAATCCTGGTCATAAGGTGCTCCTCTTAGCAAATGGTAAGCAGGAATAAAAAGTCTGGGTTCTGGAGGCTGCTGATGAATTTATGATGACACCACCTATTTCTTCCCAAGACTTTTTGAGTCAGTTATAGGTATGTTGTCAATTCTCTTGCATCCAGCTTTTGTCTCAAAGGCCAGATTGTCTTGCTTACCAGCCCGATCCCATTAGAGCACATTTCTGTTTGGCTTTGTTATTTAAATTGACGTGTATCTTTACTGAAAGCCACAAAATCAACAGGCTCCCCTGCATGTTATTTCCTCCTCTTCTATTGCCAGTAGTACCAGCTAGAAAACTTTTTTAAAAATATAATTTTGAAACCAATGATTAAGATATACAGAGCTGGTTCCTCATTTATTGAGAAACTGACACGGATTTCGCTCTCCCCTGCAATTTACATCTTCAGATAATAGTTTGTCTTGGTACCTGAAATTTGTTTGTACATGCAAAAGCTACAACTGTAAGTTCCAGTTTAGTTTCTGGCAGAACAAATTGTGTATAATATTTGTTAACTGATTTATTCTTTCCTTTGGAGACTATGCTATCTAGGGAAATATCCCATCTTTTTAAACTGACTTTAAGTAACAGAATTGACCTTAAATGTGGAAATATAGATACGTTCTTGCAAGAACTAAGAGCTCAGAGAAAATACAGTTGTATATTTTGCTATATCTTAAGAAATATTTCTGGTTAGAATTTAGATCAGTAATATTTTCAGTCAATTTTTATTTTAAAAAAATTGATAATGCATTTTAAAAAGAATTTTCAAAGACATTTTTGAAATTAGTGGTATATATAAAATACACGACAGAAGTATACAAGGATTGTTTTCTTTCTGTAATGGTAACAGGTCTCATTGAGTTTATGGAGAGGAAAATTGGCCTGTTTGGTCAAATAAACTACTTGATTATCCATCAGATATGAAAGGGAGTTCTGTAATGTTCTCTGAAAGCTTGCAAAATTAGCCTTTGTCAGAAGGGAAGGTGAATTTCAAAAGCAATAATCTGCTTTCAGTGGCAACCTGGATTAGTTAGGCTGTGAACTGACTTTGAATTTCTGGTGGCATAAAAGGAGGTGAATCCAGCTTCCAGCTCTTATTCTGTAGCAATTTTAAGGTACAGACTATTCTGATTAAAGGACTTGGTGACTGCAGCATGTAGAAATATGGCTTCTATTATAGGTTGGATGTTAAACGTGTGAAACTTTGATACCTAGGTCAAATACTGTGCAGCTTGAAAAGAGCAGGTATGTCACGTGATCAGCAAAATGAGGTATGTAAGTGGTTGCACAATTTCATGGCACACCACCTGTATAATAGCTCGGTAATCATGACTGGAAGTAACAAACAAGTACACGAGAGGAACACGGTTTGCATCAGAAAGCATTTTGGTGATTAAAGAGCAAATACTAGGAATCAATTACAATTTAGAAAAGTCCCAGTCCTATTCTCATTAAAACCAATGGAAGCTGACAGGCAGCAAGATTAAGCTTATAGTGCCTTTGAAGGATCTTAGTGCTGTCATTCAAATTCTTCACTTCGCCTCAGAACACGTACAGCATAAGCACCACAAAGAGCAGACAAATGTCATATCACCAGAATGGCTCAGTGATGACACAGTAGGGTAACCTTATGATAGAGGAATGAATTTGTTCTTTCTGTCTTTTCTGAGCTGATCAACTGGACTTCTGGTTGTGACAGTGTACGTGGTTTAGACACCTGTTCACTAGGAGCAGGGTCAAATCCACCAATTAATTTCATAGCTACTGGTGCATTTTCACTGCTGAGTTCCAAAGGTACAGTCATAAGCTTGATGATGGCTGCTATCAGTTCGGGAGTGGATATTGTAATAAATGGTAAAAACTTACGGAGGTTGTGGTATAGTTAAATTTTCAATACAGCAAAGCAATTCAGAGAATCTGCCTAAATTCTCTGTGTGCTTTTTACCAGTGCTGAGCAAAATTTTTCAGAGGCCTGGACTGACCCATCAGAATGTACATTCAAGTAGCCAATAAGCAATCCCTTTATTATTTATAGCTCAATCATTCATAAATGTATTTAAGAAAAGGGATGATCTATTTTCTATATGTTCCTTAAAGGGATTCCATTTTAGCTTCAATTGTAATTTTTACCTTTTCCAGTAGAATTTATTGACACAATGCCTAGCACAAGCCCTAGATTTTGCATCATCCTTTTGTCTGCAAGCATATTCACCAGCCACTTAATTTGTCATAGCCCTGGAGGTATCAAAACTAATGAGCTTTGTTTGAATAGACTTTTTCCAGTTCATCTAGCACACTTTGGGGTAATCATTCAGTTTCTGTTTGCTTCTGATGTGAAGCATTGTGGGAAATAAAAGAAAATAATGGTTAAAAAAAAAGCAGTATAAATTGTTAACAGCCACATTCTCTGAAAAGCCCTAAAGATGTTATATTTTTAATTTCACTATTTATTGAAGTATTGTGAGTACCTTAAGTACAATCATTACAAGATAATATCAAAGGAGAATCTGATAAAATGCTATTTTTCAATTAGCTCTGAGTTTAATACTTTGCTTTTTTAAGTATTTCACAGCTAACAAATCTTTAAACAATCTAACCTTTCAGGATTTGGAAGTGGACAAGATAATAACTATGAATACATAATATTGCAGCAGTGGTAAGGGTTTAAAAATCTATTACTGGGACTACATACAGGAATACCTTTTATTGGTCAGACAATTGCATTTTCATTTTTATAAAGCATTTCCCTATACTTGGTATTATACCATAGAGATAGACAAAAATGGAACACAGAGGTGTGCACTGCATAAGTAATTTCTGAAAGTGTCAGATACTCTGTACGACATATGCTTTTAATCTCAAATTCCTAGGAAGATTAGTCCATCTTGCCAATTAGGACAACATTTCTGGTTTATGTTATTTTTGCCTCTAGAAGAATATATCTTTAACTTGTAGGAAGGTTCCAATTATAGAATAAGGGGTTTCAAATTCTTTTTTAAGTTAGTGCAATGAGGATAGATTCCCTAGAACTTTTGGTTAGTTTCTTCTAAAAAAAACCCACAAACAAACAACGAAAAAACCTGCTAGGCAGGGCTCTACATTTGATTGCTGAGCAACTCAGTGAGTCATTATTTTTCAACAAGATATAATAAGCAACTGAAGCTTACTCTGTTGTAACTTTGCGTCAGTAAAGCATAACACTTCTAAATAGTCCATTACAATCTAAAACGGGTTGTTTCATATGAACGGTCCCAGGGCCTCTTAGTATATTTTCACATTTCTCATTATAGGTTAATTTGATGAAAAGCTTTTTCTGTAAAGCAGAGTGAGGAAGAGGGAGAAAGGAAGTGGAGGAAGAGACAAAAGGGCAAGAGAGGAGGGAAGGGGCAGGAGTTACTTGCTTTTTAAAAAAATTATAATCTCATTTGGAACTTTTTTGTAATGCATTGTCATATAAAGATGACTTGGAAAAAAAAACTAGCAGGAGAGAGCATAAAGGAGCTATCAGTTAGCTGAAACACATACCTAACATTGAAGTACGAAGAAACTGTGGCAAAGGTGGTATCTTTCTTTATTAACTGATTGGGTTTTTTTTATATTGATACAGTGCCCTACAGGGATACCCATGCTACCACTGAATAAGACGCCCTGAGTATCAGAAGCAATGTGTTAGGTTATCACCAACTCATGTTCCTGAGGATTATGTTACATCTCGGTTGGCCTAATTGATATAGGTGGAGTTTTATGCTGAAACAGCTACAATATTTCTGTACCCATATTAGGTCTTCTGGCTTTGTAGCTATTCCTAGGTGTGCTGTGCTGTGTAGACATGCACTTAGTGACACAAATCAGTTTGCAATCCAGGGCTTCTGTGGGTTCCATGTGTGATATTGAGTACTTAGATGGCATTGACAAGCAGTGTTTGTCTTCTCAGTGATAGAGCTATAACTTCTGCTTGTTGCCTTCACTGGCTTATTCAGGTTTTCATCACTTTTGAATTGGATTGCTGCTGTGAAATCTCCCCTCTTGGAGGTCACTGGAAAGCCAGCTCAGAATACACAATGCAGAATATCTTATGTGGATGGCTAAGCCAGGTTCAATAAGTACAGTAGTTCACACAGTTAAGAAAAAAATGGTTTTGATTTATACTTTACATTATGGCTTGGTCCTTATGTGTTGTAGATTTCCTAAAGAGCAGTCTCTTGATTTGTATATCTGGGGACAGGGAAGTGATCTTTTTCAAATACGAAACACGCCTGGAATAACTTTTAATACAATTGAGATCTTTTATATGAGGGTGCAGCACCTCTGGCTTCTTATCCTATGGGAAGGCACCACCCCTTTTTGTCCCTTACTGTTACTTAAATGTTTAGGACCAAGATGTGATTTTTAAATCACTGTCTATTTGGTGCAGCTTAATTGAACCTTTTGTGCTAAACAGTGACCTACTCTCAAATTTCAGTCATAGAAATAAGAGGTTAGAGGGACTGCATTCAGAGAAGATGTCCAGGAAAAAAAATTGTCTAAAAACTCTTCCTGAAATGTTTTCTCTGAGGAAAGCCAGATGCTAAATCAAACTCAAAAGAAATCTGAGAAAGAATTGCTTTTGTAAGGCAAATTCTGTACTATCTATTTTCAGGATTATGGTTTTTATGCTTTTTCTTTCCTCCCACAAACTCTACTCTTCATTCTTTTATTTTTTCCCCTTTTTGTGTATTTTTCTTTTATTTTCTTGTTTACATTTATTTATTTATTTAGTGTCTCTCTACTGTGTCTGGTATATTCTCAAAGTTAAATTCATTCAGGTAACCTCAGCATCATATCCATGTGGGTTTTCCTATTGCAAAGTCTTTATATAATTTCTTGGGATTAAACTGGTGATTTACAGGTTGGATTATTATAAAGTAGAACTCAAAGTACAGGGTTATGAAATATGTATCTTGAAAAAACATCTATGTTATAGTTATAAATAGTAAAATAGTTTCATGAGAAAGGATGCTAAAATATTAAATGATGCTGTCTAGTCTTTATCATGACACCTATTTAATGCACTTTTATTTTATTGTCTCTAACACTTTAAAAAAATATGCTTACTTCAAACATTTTATTACAGTACATTACAAGACCAGTTTCTTGTTGTAATTAGACTCTTTCTTTAACTTCCAGTGGTATGTATGCCTTTGCATACTGCCTAAGGTTTATGCAAAGTTTTTGGTGCCCCTTAAGGTATTGTTGAAAGTTTCAGACAGGTTTCTGTTACTTCCTTAAAAGTTTGGCATAGGAAGAATGATAAAGGTGCCATGTCTTATAATTTGCTTAATTTGTAGATTATATTATTGGGGTTCTGTGCTAGGCAGATACTTTAATATATTGTAAGAAACAGCACATTTCTTTCTAAACCATGTACCTGAAAGAAGAGCAACCTTCATCCTAAACAGATGGATGTGTCTCCACTGAGAACTCGGGGATCTGAGAGGGACACTCTGGGTGTAACGCTGTCACTGTTGCTTTGTGAAGTGCGGAGGATTATGGGACAGTGGCTGACATCCAACGAAACAGTAGAAATATAGGAACAAAAAACCCAAAGGATGGGATAGAATTTGACTTGGTGAGGTGCTTAAAAAGCATTTCTGAGCTGTGTAAAAGTTAGAAAGGAGCTTGGAACCAAAAATAAAAACTTGTGTTACTTGTAAATAAACATAACTGTAGGTGGAGTAAGCTTGTCATCAGATTGTGCTTCTAAGAGAAACAAGCCTGCCTGAACTTTAGCTAATTACTCAAGGAAAAAAAAAAAAATCCCATTTAGAGGAAAAGTATACACTCTCTGTATTCAGGAACTGCCATGCAATATTGGATTACATAAAGCATTTATTTCTCAGGATAGCGTGATTGCTAATTAAATGTACACATGTCATCTCAGACCTTCAAGACTTCACCATCTTTGTCAGATACTTGCTCTACTCTTCTTCCTTCTTTCATGGATATTACTCGTGGCGTTTACTCTTTTGGATTTAGTATAGTAATAGTTTGATTTTTTTTTTTTTTTTTTTGTAGCAGTAGGTGTAGATATTGTTCTTGATATGCTTCTGGAAACCTAAGTAGGGTATATCTGAGGGTTTTTTTTTCAGTCTGAAGTAGCTCACGTTTACAAGTATTACTGTACTGATGAGTTTGAATAAGCTGTTGAGTGCAACAAACAAATTTGGTGAAATTGACTATCTGTCAACTCATGTTAGAAATTTGGAATATCTGGCTTGGCATATCTGGGACAAAGTTGGTAAACAGGCTGGTAAAAGCACCAAACTCTTTATGATTAGACACTTGGTTTCCAGCAGTAACAAAAATGTACCAGAAAAAGTCACTGAAAAGAACACATTAAAGGCAGCAGTTGACCTTATGACTTTGCCGTTGCTTGAATTACTACCCGGATTAGTAGTCATTGCAATGATAGAAGGTGTTAGTGCAGACAAGCTTAAATATTTGTGATGATGTGTTGTTTAAAGCTCTTTGTGAGCCTGCTCTAGTTCAACATTTCTATTTTTTGCCATAAAATAAGTTTTTATATCAGCACCCTAGAATGTTTACATTTTCTAATACTGAAAGGTTCTGCCTCAATCAGCCTTTAATTTTGCTATAATATATTTGTTCAGTGAATAAATTTGTACATCTGTAAGTAGACAATTACTTTACTTTTAAAATATGTAAGGTTTTAAAGACTTCTGGTTAAGGTTTTCTAATTAGTACATAGAAATAATTCCAATTTTTAAAATAAAAAAGTATATATTTTTAATTATGCAGGTGATTTGTTTTCCATATGAATAATGCCAGTGAAATCGGGGTGCTACTGTGAGAGGTGATCCAAATATAGGCTGCTTATACCTGTTTCCTGCTTTGGAGCTTTGCGTGCTTTAATGTGGCAGGAGGAGGCAAAACATTGAACTGATGTAAAGGTGGAACCCTGTGAGCTGAAGGCATGTATTTTTGCAAGTTTGGGTCTCCAATGGCATAATACTTGCTAGACCAATTTTCGCTGAACATAAAGATGTAATGCAACAACAGTCAATTCTTTAGAGCGGTCTGCTTGCAAGACTGTTGGTACACACCATTTGTGGAATGTATTCAGTGGAGAGCTGCAGCCAAATAATGGCTGAAGGGTAGTATTTATTTGTTTATTTTAAAATGAACCCACTGTGAGATAGGAATGCTAGTTTGACATTGCAGTTGAATTAAATCCTATAAAACTGACACAGATTATAGCAGCATTGTTTAGCTGACAAAAATGTATGGAATACAGTGGACACTGACTCACGTTGGCAGGAATCAGCTTTAGGGAATTCTGCTTCACCACACAGATCTCTTTACTTCTAATATTTGACAGTATAGCCATTCAAAGGAATCAAAGATGAGAAATATGAAAAGGAGGGATACTTTAGAATAACTACCTTCATCTGGAAATGAAATCAGATATTAATTCTTGGAGAAACATAAAATTCAAAACCTCTGAAAGAAGGAAAAATACAAATGTATTTTTTTATGAAGACTTTTGCTAAAACCTTGGAGGTCTTCCTTCATTCTAACATCCAAAGGTGAATATGAAATTTGTTGCTAGAAAATTATGTATCATTGTGGAACTCGTATAAGATGCACTCAACAGTTAAATGGAATTTTTATCTGTAATCTTACAGAAGATTTATATAAATTACCTTATAAAAACATGGTAATAGAGGGAAAGAGTACCAAAAAAGTAATAGCAGAATTGTCAGAAGACATGAAGAAGCTTGAATAGTATGTGAGATGCATTCTGAGTTTTGATTATTGTACATGTCTTTTAAAAAATTCAAACCCACATGGCTGCGTGTATTGTGTAATTTCTGATGCTAGAGGAAGTACAGACCAGTGGGTTACTCCCTCCTTAAGTATTTGATACAAACATATAGTATAGGCAGTTTAGAGTTACAGAGAGTCTGTCAGCTTTTGTTTTACTTCAATAACAAGTTAAGATGTATTTGTTCTCATATCTCATATATAGAATATCTCATATATTCAGGAAAGGCTAGCTTAGTAACAGTAATTAATGAGAATGAGTGTGAAGGCTTCTGATAAAATAAAGGTGTGACATAGTTGGCTTAGAATAGGTTATGAACAGTTATTTTCTATTCTGCTAGCTACAAGAAACCTTCTATGTTACACTGACTTTTGATTCCAGTTTGTCGCAGAGTTTGATGTCAGTTTGACACAGAGTTTTGCTGTCCTCTCCTAAATTTGGCATTTAAGCAGTGGCTTCCAGCATTTTTTTTTTTTTTTTTGCTTTTCTAGCAAGAAACTACGTTGCTCTCCCTATGTGGTTTTGCAGAGCAACAAAATAAAGTTTCTCCGGATCTTGCAGTAAACTATTGATTGTCTTTATGCCGCTTGTGTGTGTTTCATTAAAACAATTACAGATGGGTTTCTCTGATTTCTCACTTGGGAACTGCTGTGAACATTGAGCCTTGGAAGTGACGTCATTCCCACTTTCTGTCCGTATTTCCAGTGATCTATGCAGAATGGTTCTTCAGTGGAGGGGATTTCATTTCTTTTTGCTGGAACTCCTCTTTTGCCTATACATCCCAGAGGAACATCACTGATTTGAAGGGGGAAAAGTACTGTTTGGATAACTCTCTCTCCTTATATATCTTTACATATTTATGTACACAATATCCAGAGTTAGAATTGCCACGTGTTTGATAGCTAGTTACCTCAGGAATTTAGTATGAGCATGTGTTCTCTAATGGCTGACTTTTCTTCCCAGTTCATTGACTTGATTTCTTTCGTGGATTTTCTTTGTAAGTATGGATCCTGGACACGTTATCCACTGGAAAGAGTAGTGGAGCAGCTACCTCCCAGACTGGAACACAACTAAGTTCCAGCAGTGCTGATGTTTGTATTAAGCACTGTGACTAGTATGTAGAGTCAAATCCTGTTTATGGTTGGGGTCAGATTGTTTGTTGTGATGGTCCAGGAGCTGTTTGGTGCTGTTTTGTTCCCGCTGACTTGGAAGGAAAGGGAATTTGTACATCCTTGTTGGAACCTTGTAGGTAAAAATAGGTTTGATTTTTTTTAATTTTTTTTTAATGCTATTTGAACTTAATCTGTAAGAATGTAAGGTCTTATTTTTATCAAGTTATGTTAAACTACACTGAGGTTTGTATATTTTTTTGATTATGGGTATTCAAATTAAGTCAAAGGTACTTGTAGCCTTTGTATACCACTTGATGGCCATATCTTTTAAATAAAGCAACTGTTTTGGCAAAGCTTGAGTAGAAAGTTAAAATTTGTTTGAAGTAGGTCTCCATATCTGTTGCATTAGTGAGTTCCAGAATGGATAAATGCAGATGAAGAAGGGATAAGGAATGTAATATTTTAGAGAACTTCATTGTTTTGCCTTGGTTATCCTGCTGTAATGCCAGTTTTCAGACAATCATCACATTTGAACTTGGTTTCTGGTACTCGGTTGAACAGTGGCTGAGGAATATTAACCAGCCAAGTGCTGCTCAGATGTTGGTGTTCTGTAATATTTATGGTGGGGGTAAGGTAAACTGTAATCTAGGAGGATGACGTTAACTTGTTAATAAAGATAATAGTCAGTTCATGCCAGAATCTCCGTTAATGATGTGGGAGCATGGTAATTACAAGAACAGAAGTTCTTGCTTTAATACCTAGCTTTCAGGTTCTGGAGAGCTGCATGGATGGCTGTTTTCTAGACGCTTGCTTAATGGCACATTGTATTATTGGTGGCTTCTGACTTGTATTTAAATGTGTACCTACTCTTTGGTCCACGTACTCGATGACTTTTTTTTTTTTCATTTTTTTTTCTAGCTTATCCTGTGTTGAATGAATGCTTTTTCCCCCCCCACTTTTCTTTGTTATGCCATCCTGTTCATTCTGAGGTATGTTTTCATAGGGGAGTTTAAAATGAGCTTCCTGACACATGTATTCTTTAGCTAATTCTGAACATGACATAAAAAGGAATCTTTTTCTGCTACAGTAAATATTTTTGTAATACAGCATGCTTATTTAATGTAAGTAGGTTTCTGAGATACCATGCAAAATGGGACCCAATCTTATTAGAGTAGCCTAAAGAACTGAATAAATCCTTTAAGCCAATTGTATAAAAATGCAAATTTAAGTCAAGCAATTAAAAACAGATAGAAATTAGAGATTTGGATTTTGCAGAGCAAGCTTTCCACAGCCACTGCCAGATTACTATGCAATTTATCTGGATTCTGTCAGCGATAGTCAGACTAGATTTTGATAAAGAGCAGCAAATCTGTCCCTCCGTAGCTCCTGTGACTTGCCGCAAATTTCATTCAAGTTGAAGCGTCTGTACAATCCCTTGAATAATTTGGAGTTAATCATTTGTACTTCACAGCCTCTGATAGGCCTTAGACTTGGGGGGTGGGAACAGATTTGGCTTTTTAATCGCCTTGTATATTGTAGAGCGCGAGATAAATGACATAGACTGTCTGAAATCTACATTCTTGCTTCTGATGCAAAACTGTAATTAATTTTGTGCAGTGTTTCAGAATTGATCGTGGTCACTTGAATATCTAATTTTTCATTCACTTCAAAGACCTTTTTTTAAAAAGAATGTGCTTAGAGTGTGTGAACGCTCTCTGATGCTAGTGTACTAAATGACTATTTTACGCCTCTTTTTCAATAAGGTGAAACAGAGGTCAAGGCATGTGGCTCCTGTTTATCTCTGTCCTAGCCTGCTTCAGAATGTGTTTTCTGACTTATAGGAAATACAATCAAACTTAGGAAATTACATCTAAATACTTACGCTGCACAGTATTCACTTCTGTGCCTTGTGGAAATCCAAAAGGCTTCTTTCAGAAATCCTTTTCAGTATAAAACAATTAAGCACAATTTAGGCAATAATTACCCTAATTAACTACACTATAATGTTTGTATTCAAGATTATAGAAACATTGTATCTGTTCTCTACTGCAATAATAACAAGTCTTCCTAATTTCTCTGTATTGATAGTACTTGTATGTGCTTCTTTGTTTGGTATATTTCACTGTAAAAATATTTGTCAGTGAAAGATTGAACAATATGAATGAATTTGATTATGCCATTGTCAAAAACCCCATGCATCACAATTTCTTGTTTTTAATCACTACTGTAAACCTCACAGCCTGAGGGCATAGTTTTAATTTGGGTGCCTTACTAATGAAAAGAAAAAAATAATTGTTTTGCCTGGATTTAATAATAAGCAATAAAATCAGCCAACCAGATTTTACCTCTGCATTCAATCTCTTTTTTATTATAAAACATTTTTGTCCTTTTTTTAGATTACAGGCGTAGATACCGAACATTTTACTAATAAATATTTCAGTTTGCTTATGAAGGCTAATGCTGTCATCTGAATATGGAATTATATTTCTTTCATGCTTCATTATCATTTCATGGTAGTAATGACAGTGAGGCGATGGAATATTTACAGGCTTTTCAGAAGACATTTATCCAATACATTTCCCTGAAGGGCACCTAGGCTTAAAGATACATTATCCTTTTATAAAACACTGCCCAGAATCCCAATTTCTGAATCAACCAATCAGAACTTGTTTTGCAGCAGTTACTGCTAAAACCCTCAAGCCAGTCTCATATTAATCCTGTGAATCTGGTGTGGGGGTGTGCGTGTGAGTGGAGGGCTGGGGAGGGGGAGAGAGGTAGCATTCACTCCTGAATCATCAGGCTTGGTGCTTTAAGTAAAATATGTTATTTCTTCTGTATTGATACAGTTTTTCAAACCTGTACTTAGAATATTTTGTTGAAACTGGGTAGACTGCAGCAGTAAAGGCCGGTCGTTCAAGTTTGGGCATATCTTTTATTTAAAATTTGTTAGACTTTTGCATTAACTTACAATAACCTTGGTTTTGTGTGGCTGTTAAACAAGCAGATTCCTCAAATCTCTGTTGCTGTACATAAATGCATTACATGAATCCGTCTTATTCTAAAAGTATTTGGGCATTCGATCAGTTGCTCAGTAGCTGGGCTTTCTCACAGAGAACGAGAGCCTTGTTTGCTTTGTGTAAGGCTGCTGTAAGAAGCAGCACTTATTTGTGTCTGTGTAAGATTTATTATTTTTAAATAAGAAAGCAAAAGTTGTACACTGCCATAATATCTTTCATCCGAAAGACTTTATAAGAGGCAGTATGTTACTGTGATTAGTATTTTGGAATAGGTAAGGAATTTTTGCATTATGCTTTTGCTACTACTGGCATGTGTCTACACTGTATTAGGCAAAGCAATATAGAGATTTCTTTTTAGATTCCAAAAGAAATCTAGCTGAGATACCATAGAGGTCTGTAGGAGTTAATGTACTCTGTGCCTTTTGTAAAGCTAACTCAAGGATCTCTTTTGTATGGCAATGAGTAATTTAGACATAACATGCACACCATTGAAATTAATATAGTGGAAAGATCCCTATACTGACAGTCCCTAGTACTCAACCTACTGTAAGGTGGCAAAAGGTGAAATTTTTAGTGAAAGCTGTAGAACAAGTCTTGCTTAGAAAAACATTCTCTGTAATAACAATACAGAATTATGTCATCTGACAGATGCACGTCCTAAACTGCATACAGCTTACGTTATCTCCCTGAAAGGGCTGATTATATAAATTTCTCCATTCAGGAGTTTTAAGTTACAGCTTCAGAATACTGAGGTATTTCAAAGTTTATGCAATATTTGCCACTAAAACAATTGGCATATACCATCTGTTACCACACACACACATCCAAGATACTGCCTTTTATCCCCAGAAGGGGTGTAGACGATGTGCATGTCTGCCAAAAAAGTTGAGTGGCTCTGGTGAAGTAGTTTGAAGTTATATTGATGCTCTTTGGCAGCCAATCTCAGTGCTTCTGGTGCCTGTAAGCAGGCACTTTTGCTCCTTTCCCGTTTCTCCTAAAATGTAAGTTTTAAAATTCACATGGGCAAGTCACACTGGGGTGTATTTTTAGGGGGCATGAGACTCAGTTCTTTCTCTGACACCTTGATTTTTGTTTTTGCACACGTTAAACAAATTTCAGAGAAAAAATAAAATAAATACCTGCATATTTTCTGCTCTAACTGCTTGTTTTGTGTCTGAGAACAGATAATTAGAGATAAATGTGCACCTGCATATCAATTTGGCTGCAAAAATAATTTCGGTTGTTCAGTTCCCACTGTCTGTCAATGTAACAGCTACTACACAGAAAGGATTTACCAGGTCTTGAGCCCCAGATATTGTTGAAATAAAATCACAAATCTCTTCTCTATACACAAAGAGCTAAGCTCTTAAGGTGAAACTAATATACTCTTTTTTTCTTTGACTGGATTAAAAGATATGCATATAATAACTTGACCACTGATTTACAAAATACTAGTGATTCTTGAGCTGGCTTGCATTTAGGTCTAGATAATATAGAAGATTCCCTTGCTTTTGCAGTCATTGAGCATCTTTTTGTCCCTCAATATGGAACTGGTCACGCCCAACACCATTCTGATAAAATAAGAATTCTCTGTGTACCTTTCATTGGCACTGAGCACTTCCACTTATTTTCACAACATCATGAAAAAAGATGCCTGACATATTTGGGCAGAAAGAGCTCTTGGTGGCTGTTAATCCCAACAGAACTACAAAGTTGTTCCACAATACAACGTAATGCCAAGTTAACAATCTTGTTTATATCTTCACTAATGCTGTTGTTTTCCTTGTAATCTCCACTGAAATGCTTAATGATTTCTAATGACTTCTAGATTACTAAAGCAAGATTTATCTTGTAGACTGTGTATGCTTGTTGATGTTCTATCTGAAGACTATAGATGTAAACGTGGCCTGAGTCACCACTTTGCACAGGCTGTTTGTGTTGGTTTTGGGAATTGCAGTGCTCTTGATGTTCTGGTAACAGTGAAGTTGCTGTTTTGCTTATGTTCCTTTGTCTGGAATACCTCTAGCTGTAGTAGTTTGAGCTGGTTATCTAACAGTGGCTGTACCTCTGTGTGTTGCATATCAACACTGGTAGCAGATTGATGGTGGTACTTTGGAGCACTGTCTGACAAGAAGGTGCCAATGTGATGGTGGAATATGGATTCATAATATATATCATGTGGCTTGAAAGAGATGTATAGTTTTGTATGAGTGGCAAATCAAAGGAACTGGGCAGATCTTTATGAAACCTAACTTCTATGTAAAACCCCTGCCCTCCTCCCAAATTCAGAACTTAAATTATTGGGCTAAATCTAAAATGCTTAGATTCAGGGTTTGGGGAGGTTGCAGAAAAAACTGCTTTCTGTGACCAGTCATCTTAATAAATAGCCTCATATTTTGTCCTTTTGGGTTCTTCTCCCCTCAATCTAAAGAAAATGTTTTGAATCTTAAAGATTAGATGCTTGGAGATTAGATACTCTGGATGCATGCAGATCCTTAGTTGTAGTGGGAAGGACAGGTCTGCATGACAATTGCTCAATATATTAGATACAAGTAGGGTTCACTTAGTGTGAATATTTCCAAGAATTCATACTTGGAAGCAGCAGCATGAGCTATGTTTAAGATCTTTCAGAAAAAACTTCCCTCTGTATGATTTACTTTGAAGAATAACACTATCTTTCCAGAACTTGTTTCAGTAGGTTGGCTTTAAGAGCATCAAAGGAATGAGGCCTCTCCAAAGTGAACACTAAACTGAAGATATATTTGATTACAAAAGGTATTGTGCATAACAGTAATTTGTATCTCTAAATAACCTCTCATCCAGTAGATTTACAGTAGGGATGTGTGAGGGGGTGTGCCTCATGCTACAGGATCATAAAGCTTGTAGATAAAATGTAAGATATTACTGAAGCATGTCTTTCACCCCTGTGAGTGAGTGCTAGGTATCTCATCCTACAGTAAAGGCACTTCTTTTTTTTTTTTTTTTTTTTTTTTTTTTAAAACCACACCAAAATCACAACCCAACCAACCAAGCAATCAAAAAATCCATGCCAAATACATTTAAATTTAAGGTTTAAACAATATTAAAAAAATAGAAAGTTCTGACTAAAACAAAATTTTTCAACTGAAACTTAGTTCTTCTGAATAAAAAAGTGAGTAGAAGTAATAACAAATAAAATCCAATAATCTAACGTACTTTCAGGTGTAGGTAAAAAAATGTTGCATGGTGATTGGCACAAAATTGCTCAAACACAATGATTTGTCATTAGAGCGCCATACAAAGAGGGAAAAAAATAAATTAGTAACTGTTATGGTGTTTGCAGTAGAAAAGTCTGTTGCAGACTGTGAAAGATATCACTCCTTGCCTGAGCAAATAAACTACACTTGAATGCTATGCAATGTCTTTGCTGTTTTGGCATCACTAGTCTGGTATAGCCTGTCTCTACTTGGATTGTTGTAACTTTCTCCTGCCCTCAGGATGAGCCTGTTAGCATGCATTGAGTTCCCACTGTAATCTTGATTTCTTTTCTGGTTGCAGATAACAAGAAAAATGTTATAATTACACTAGACAGGGTTCTGAAATTGCGATTATCTAAGTAATATCTTGGTAATTTTGCAACACAGGATTTCTCTGGTTTTTCTTTTCTTAAGAGCTAAAGACTACTTTTCAACTTGTATTTAATCAGGAAAAGGGGGTAACCTCAAGCAAATGCACCGCCCTCTGCCCTGTCCCCATTCCTTAAACCTCCTGATAAATCCTAAGCAGCTGCATATGACTGTTATTACTCGAGAGAATTTGAACTCATAACATTTGAGATGAAAAAAAGGATTCAAAGCTGCTCACCAATCAAGAATGAAACATTTCCACTCTGCAAGACTTGCTTCAACAAAGAATAAATCTGTAAATCATTAACCGTATCTCCCCCACCCTCCCAAAATGTGCATCACTATGTGTACTGGTTTAAGGCAGACACAACCCCTTGTAAAGTCATCATGGCTGGAATCTGATACAGCACTTGCTTTAAAATCCACTTTGATCAGTGAACATTAACCAAAGTGTCGACAAAAGGTCATTTGGCCTCAGGGAAGAAATAGAAAATTTTATGTACAGAACACATTGCAGTGAGTACAGGGTCATTATAACTATCAGAATAGCTGTTGTGGTTTTTTTCTTTTTTCTTTTTTTTTTTTTTTTTTTCCTTGGCTACTATATGACTTTGAACTTGGCATGGAAGCACAGGCTGCTGAAGCAAAAAACTCCTCCCTCCAGTGATCACATGAGCCCTTGTGAATTCTTGACAGGGCCAGTAAAGAGCCGTGTCCCACAGCAGATATCATATTTTTGACATAGGACTTCAATTGCAAAAATGTTGATGACCAGTGCAAATGTATCGATTTGTTTTTTTTTCCTCAATAGACCAAAGTGTTGTTTGTAGTTAGAAGAGGAGAAGAAAGCTAGTGAAACAGAGTTGAATCTACTTCTTAGAAGCCTGGGTTATCAAACTCATTAATCTACATGTCAAGAGGCTAGGAATGAATAATTGTGTGTAGAATTTATCTGCCAACATGATAGCTACTTTTCAGCTCTCTCTTCAGAGCTCTTTCATTGTGCTTGGCTTTATTATATGCTTTGTCTTTTCTATTTCTAGTCTGTTGGGGAGGTGTAGAAATATGTACCTCAGCACTACAGAGAACAGTTGCTTTGAAACATGACACTGGTTAGTTCTTTGCATGCACGTTTATTCTTACCTAGGTGTTTAAGCATCAGGGTAGCTTGCAAGATTTACTCTTTGTTCAAATGTTAATTCTTATCATTACGAATATTATTCCACCAAAAAAATCTCACCTTAGAGGTAATATCTTCGTGCCGTTTTTGACAGCTTTGTGGACAATATAGGCTGCTTTATTTAAACAGTGCTCTTGTTGGTAAAGCTTATAAATGATGATTCAGAACATTTTATAACAATGATGTTTCGGGAATCTTGGTAGAATTGAGATGCTCTCTATTATTTGCTATAGGGATTTTCATTGCTGTGAAAAAAAATAATCCAAAACCACAGCTGGTGTGGAGATGGTGGTAGAAAGCAGATTCTGTGTGGATGTGAAACTAATTTGAGTCAGTATATATTGTAACTGGCTAACTTTCTGAAAGAGCATTGTCCTGAGCCTGGTCTTGAACTTGTTTTGTGATAGGGTGTCTGTACAGTAGTTTAACTGATTTATCCAGAATTTCCTCTCTGTTTTGTTTATACCAAATCTGCATGCCTTCGTCTGTCTTACTATATGTGTTTACAGGACAAAATATTCATATGATTCTGATGCCAGAATTTTGTTTCAAATGTATAGCCTTTGGGAGCTGCTGGTCTTGGCAACTTCCAGGGTGCGTGTGGTGGGTTTTGTTTATTTTTTGTTTTCTTTTTTTAACTAAGATCTATAATAATGTACTTCAGTTATGTCCTTTGCTCTAAAAACTATTAGGCCGGACTAGTCTCTATCTTACTGATACCCAGGAATTCATAAACAGGATTAATACATATTGGTACTCATAGCAAAAATTATACATGCTGTTTGGTGCTTCCTTTCTTCTGCCTGAGCTCTCCGAGTCATCCGTCCTGTTACCCGGCACAGCTAAAATGCTTCATAGTGTTATTACCTGGGTGTTGCATTTCTATTCCTTTTCCTAGTAATCTATATGACACTGGTAGAAAAATTCAGCATTTGGCCCTTATTACACTGATATTGCACCGTTATAATTTAACTAGTGAAAGGTAAATAGTTTATTTTTAAAGGGTCATGAACAATGCATTCTCATATTTTCACCAAGACATACTGTAACATTTGATGAAATGAAAATCTGTAATGAGAAAGGGAGAGAGCTTTATATTCAGTGTGTATATGGTAACTCAGAACACTGTTTATTGTAACAGAATGGAAGTACTGCAAGTCTAAGTGGTTTCAACGATGTTTCCTCCATCCCAGGAGCATCTGAACCCAGCTTCTGCCTTGTCAGCCACATTTATGATGTGTTCATAATTAAATGTCCACGAAGCTCACAGCATGCTGACCACAGAGGGGCCATAAGCAGTAAAGATAAATGAGAGAGAGAGATGTAATATTGCTTCACTTGTGGGTTTAGTCTGATGTTAAAGATTGTCAGTGATAATTATTAATATGTGACCTGGTTGAGTCTTTATGTGAACAATCACAATTTTAATAAAGTGGTAAACTCTGCTCTCTCTGTGTAATCTCACTCTATATTTAACTGTTTTCCAATGAATTCTAGAATTTCAGGACAAACTTCAGTTATTGAAAAATAATGTGGTAGCCTATTAATACAAACATGTTGCTACTAAGATTTTTATTTAAAGCTTAAATAAGTCTACAATTTGAATGAGAAAAGAATAGGTACAGTTGAAGTTCTGGTAGAGATCGAATCTAATTTGGTCAATTGTTTGTCACCTCAAACAAGTCTTAGGAATCCTTCTTTGTTAATATCAATATAGAATAGCTGGATGTGCTATATGTGGCATTTATAATCCTGTATCCTTACACACCTAAAAATCCAATTTACTGCAGTGTGTCCACTGATCTGATTGTTGCCAAAAATATCTTCTACGTGGAACTGGAAATATGCATTGTTGGTGTATTTGATATTTAAGACTTGCCACTTCTTTCTTCTGCTTATATCTCTCAATTTTATTTGCGGACAATTGACCAGAAGATATATTCCAGCTTAGAAAATTAAAGTACTGCAAAATAAAGGTATTTGCAAAGAAATGACACCCTGTGATGGACAAACTGCTAAGAAGTGCCCACTGAATATTTAAAATTTCTTATTTTATTTATTTCAGTTAATTGCAATTGTACAAGGGGGTGTTTTTGTTCAGTTATATCAGGAAATGACACTGCAGCACAAAATATTATTTTTGAAAGACCAGTGAGTATACCAAGGCCACAAGTTACTATAAGTAATGGTGGTTTGGTATTTTAAATTTGTAGCTATGGGGATGCCGGGTTCTCACAGTGGTGCATCTGAATTTTGCTTCTTTTTTCCATTGTTATAGAGGTGGAAGGAAAAAGGGTGAATTGTAAAAATCAGGTATGTTAAAATAGCCTGCAAAGTTTTTAAAGCCAGTTATTTCTTTTGTTGTTTAAAAAAAAAAAAATTACAATTTTCCCATAAAGGATTATTTAATTTCCTATTCAGGAATAAATATTATTTTTGGGTATCTTTCAAAGGTGATATTTTACAGCTGGAATTCACATCTATTTTGCTGTATTTTTGCATGCGTAGCAGCTGCAGTTACTAGTTATTACTTACCTAGTTACCAATTACCCATAGTGCTTCATAAATTCAGGGTCAGATTCTAACCCTTTTACGAATATTTGTTCTTTGTTTTATGATTGTTTTTCTGAAAGTTGGAAGGAAATTTTTCATCTGAGGGATGATAACTGTGAATAGGAAGAACCAAATTAAATAACAGATACGTTCCATCATGCTCTTACTGTAAAAGTTAATAGGTTTATTTATGAAGTAAGATAACTATGTAGCCTTAGTAAAAATAGGAGAAACTGTCTTAGAATTTTTAACTTTTAATTTGGGAAGAACACGGAGCTGAGAGGTGAAAATCCTATTTCTTTAAAAGAACTGTAGGGCATAGTCTGAGCCCAAAATACTACCGAACCATTTTCTACTGCATAATATGGGTGCTTATGCAGTAACGACTTTATGCTATTCTGCTGTGTATTGAAATGTTTCTTGATTATCTGTGCTCTAAAAGGTACGGTTTATCCCTAAGTCCAACCATTTCTTTAACTCACCAGTGTATGCAAACTATTAATGATACTTAAGTGATGTGTACATCACAATGGATAGTAGTTTTATGACATTAATAAAAGTAATTATATGCACTAATATGGCAAAAAAAAAAAGACGTAAAATTCAAGGAAATGTTTATTAAAGGCAATAATTTATTGGAAACAAATGCTGTAGCGTGGTCTTTGTTTGGTTGATCAGCCCAAGCATTTTATCAAAGTTTGCCTGTCAGACTTGCATGTCTTTGCAAGCCTAATTGACGCTAATAGACTTGAAAAGAGTAGGAGTAAACTTAGAACATAATGCACATATAAAGATCCAGAGAATTGGTAACTAGTTATAAATGCATCAAAGTGCTTTCAAATGAAAAGCTTAAACAAAGGAATAACATTTGGATAATAAAGAAGTCCATTACGCTTAAATGGGTATGAACAGGTAAAAAAAAAGGTGTTCTGTCAAATCAATACTTGTAGTGCAAAATTAATCACACATTTGACAAGACATGATTCTGTGTTATTTCCACCTACTGTATCTGATTCCATCTGAACATCCATTATTAATAAAATAGTCTCTCTCAAGAAATTCATTATCCCAGAATAAATACTTTAATTTTTTTGATAAAATGTAGATTTGAAATATTATTTCACAATTCATTCATTACAGATATTTCTCGTGGATATTTTTCTCCATCTCACTTAAATAATTGTGTCTTTCTCCCATTAGTTCTATTCATATCATACTTATCCTTTTGTTATTTTACACGCGAGTATTAACTGTGGAACTGTGGCCTACATACAAAATGTCACTCAAATTAATAGAGGCTGAGCACTCTTGATTTTAGGAGTACATAATATCAATCTGTTTTCTACAGATTTATTTCTTCATTTATTTATTTATTCTACAAATAAATAAGAGGACTGTGGTAACTAATTACTGCTTTTGAATACTATAAACAGAAGGTTTATGAAAAATGTTAGTGTTGTAAATGTTAGTGATGACTCTGGGTGGTGGGAGGAAACAAAATGAAAAGATCTAATATGGTTCCTGCTGAAGTAAAGGAGAAGAAATATTGAGGAGAGTCAGCAGTCGTGACTATTTAGATTAGAATGTTTAAGAGTTTTGTGAGAGTCTAATCTGAAGGACTTGATTTGATCTTCCAAAGCAGGGGATAGAAACCTTCTCTAAACTAATTTTCAACCTTCCATTTTAATCCTGCGTTTTTCATCAGTAAATTTTAATTTTATGTCTGTGTTCCATAACCCTTTGAATAATTTTTCTAATAGCAGATTGTGATCATCTGCATTTCTGCCTTGCAACAAAAGATTTTAAAATAAATTGCAAAACTCCAACGTTTAATCTTAGGTTAGTATAACTATAGCATTTTTGCTGTTCTTTTGTGTGTAACTTTTAAAATCTGAAAAGAAACTGAATGAAAACAAATATTTAATGCTTACTTCTGAGCAGTATGGTATCTAAAACATAGTCATTCTGTAACTTTCAAAATCATAAGTATTGGGATCCATTGTTCAAATATAAAAGTTCATTGGACCGTATCTACATCAGTTGATTGCTGCTCCTCCATTTTTTTGACTATCTGGGTAATAAAGTCTAATGAGATAATGGAAGTACACTTTGTTGAAATATATTAAGTTCTTATTGACAAACTTTAGAATGAAAATGTAAGTGTTAAACTCCATTCCTTTGTAGTAGACATTTGACTGTGCACTTACTTTTACATTATTTTATAATGTTGACAATTTTATACTAGATATTCAGACTTCATTATAATAATAGAGCATTGTTCATAAGACACATTTGCCTATGTGCTAGATAATGAAATATGGTAATATGTTTTGCAAGGCTGTAATGTAATAAAAGAGTTCAAATTTCCTATATAAATGTAAAGAAGTAAATAATATCACTGAAGATGATACATATTATTCCCAGTACATGTTATATACAATAAGCAAAGTGTTCACAGTGGAAGTTTTGAGAAGTGTCCAACTGGCTTATGAAGTTTTACTGGCTTTTTAAACTGTTACCTTGGGACATGTGATGGGACTTAAGTTTAGACTCTTATAAGTACACATATTGTTGACTATCAACATGTAACTATCAAAATTCTTAGCTAACTAGGTGCTACTGAAAAAAATCCTCCTTCCTTATTGTAGATACCTGATGTATCTCTGTATGGTTAATCTAGAGGACAAAGGTTGAAATTATGGCCTCCTTGGAGTTAATGGTAGCACTGACATTTTCCTGGTTTGGGTCAGGATGCAATATAATGCCGACTTGAACTGCAATTCAAATTGTAACAGTCGCTGTCAAAATCAAGAAATAAATGTATTTAAAAAAAAAACAAAACAAACCCCAAACTAGCAGATGTATGCTGTCAGGCATTGGCTACAGTGACTACACTAAGGAACTGACTGGAAGTCAATGCTTGGAATGTCTTACAGTCCCTGATCCTGTATATCCCTGAAAATGTGTAGGGTGTATCGGCAGTTAGTTTTTCTGACTTTGGGGAAGTACGTGATGAGTATCCTTAAGAGAAAAAAGAGGCTTTAGAATTCAAAATACTGCCAACTGTTGAGTGTTAGCTTGAGGGAAATTATTAGAGGAAAGCCGGCTTGAAGCACTTTGATTGTGGTAACTTTGGAGATACCACTTGGCCTGTGTATCATTTCTTATCTTTTTTTCCTATTTTTATATTAATAAGGTAGCTTTTTTCTATATGGCACTGAGTGTCCTGGAACTTAATTGAATTCTTGAGATGGTTTAGTTGTATTACATGACATTACAACTCCATTTCTATAGACCTGGATGTGCAGATGAAAGACATAAAAGTGCACTTTTATTTTTAACTAAATCTCTCTTGCTGTTTGGATGTAATTCTTGGACCCATTGCATGGAAATGCTCCTAGGCAAAGGATACTGTTTCATCAAATTTTGGACCATATTCAATAAAAACAGGGGAAAGCTGTTCTGTGGTGAGGTGAGGGTGTTCACCTTTTTTCCTGAGTTATGGTCTAGTAAAAAAGTCAGAATTTTTTAGAATCATCGAGCTGCTAGGTAGACTTAAGTTCTTGACAAAGAATCTAGACATTTAAAGGTGATATGGCCTTTTGGGTTCACTGAGTAATATGGGTGCTGATGGGCTGTACCTCTCACTTAATCAACAATATGTCCTTCCTTGAAAACCATAGAAGCATTGGATAGGATAAATATACCTGAATGAGCTTTATGTATATTAAGCAGAGAAAAATACTGTTGGCCACTGCATTTGAAGTGGTAGAGTCTTCATAATTGAGAGTAATGTACTCTTGATGACTCTGCCATTTCCCTTGTGATCTGGTATACCTGCATTCTGAACAAATAGTTAATAAGATTTGGTACAAATAACTGTAACTTTCTTCCTAAAGTCCAAAATATGGTAGATCTAGAGTTAAATATGATTGCAAATCTGGATAAGTAATTTTACCAATAATGTTAGCCAGACAGGAATATTTTTCTTGTCTTTTTAATGCATTCATTAGAAGCCTTGGTGTTGAGTAGCTGAATGAATTGGAAAAAAGCCCCATGCCCAAACCTTGTATTTTGTGAGCATTTTCCACAAGTTTTTTCATTCTAAAAACTACCCATATAGTGTAATCTCAAGTGGAGTTGGTCAGAAATGAAGCTTAACTATATTTCTAACATGAAAAGTGAATTAAAAATGAAAATACTATAGGAAATTCAAATTTATAAACTGTAACTCGTAAGAGTAAGTTGTGTGGTTGGAAAGAAGGATGGAGTAGGTTTTTTGTTTAGGATTTTAATGGCCTGTTGCTCTCATCAGAATTTTGCTATATCCATGTTCTTTGCTTCATCTTGAATGAGAACACACTGTGAAACTTGTGGTTCTTCTCGTCCTATTTTAAGCTTGCAAATGATGACAGAGAGTTTGATTTGGGTGCTCTAATTGTGTTCCTGTTTTGTTCTAGTGACATGATAGAAGCAGATCTTGTGTTAAATGTAACTTTTCCCTTTTAGTACAAGATTTTCTATGTGCCTGCTCATCAAGTAGGTCTAGTAGATAACTCTTCTGTAGCTAGTATTTGATTAATAAGACGGTCGTGCCCACTTACCCCCCTATTTGAAAGTATGCACCTTCATCGCAAAAGAAAATATAAATGGCATTGATCATAGCTGAAAAAATGGCTCCTCCAGATGTCTTCCTGAATGGCAGCTGTAGAATGCTGTCTTTAGGGAAAGCTTGCTGATTCTTCGTTCATAAAGCTATTTTTCTTCATGTTAGAGATAAGAAGAACTCAAAGTGGAAATGGCACTAGTGTCAGAAAATGCCAAGGGAGTTTCTTCCTTCAGCTATTGGGAAGTTGACAGTTGAATATACTCTTGTCCCTTTCACTGAGTTTTATTATTACCTCTCTTAGCTCTGATGATTTCCGGAGTTACTAATGTGCCACTAAGGTTGAAGCTGAGAACTATTATAAATTCATAATCCAAAATATAAATTAATTTCTTCATCAGAACAGATGTTTCTTACCTGTTCTAGCACAAATTTTGAGGATTTGTGCAAAACTGTTGATGTGATCATAAAGTGATAAATAAAGAGGATATCCGTTAACTTCAGTTTTAGATGATGAGTCATTAAAGTTGACTTTTCTTTCTCAACTGATCACGTATTTTTTTCATTAAACATTTGGCTTTGATATTGTAAGAAGCAGTTTTATTATTTTAGGATACCTCACTCTTTTCTTATTATCCTGCTAGGACTCTATCAGCTTGGGAGTTTCCCTGGATCTAGGAATGCAGGCAAGAAATAAGAGAATATCACTATTTTGTTAGGGATGCTGTACCTCAAACTTATTTGACTAAGACCTGACATGACAAAAAGAGATTTTTTTGCTATTAATAAACATTAAAATTAATTTTGATTCTGTTCGTGATCTGGGTGACCGGCCCTTCTTTGTAACCTGATTTTTCCTACTGTGAGTTTGCAGTTCTTTCTGAAACTGAAGGATTGTATGTAATTTATTTTGTGGGAATGTTTTATGCTTGCAAGAGATGAACAGATGTTTAGAAAACAAAGCTACTAGTCACTAGTTTTGTTACAGCTACACTAGTGATCAATTGTATGAATTTTACAGCATAGCTGTATTGGAATGGATGTTTCAGAGGCATTTCAATCAAAAGTGGTGCCATTCTGAGCTGGAAACATAGGCTTAGATTTATTTTTCTAGCAGTGCAATCCTCAAATATTATACTTCATGCACCATTTTCAGGCATGTCAACATCCCTTACAAAATACAAAGATGAGCGTTATTTCATAGAGGTGGCACAAAGTAATACAATAAAATGGATTTATTTCATCTTAATTTATTTAAAATGTGCATAGACCGAACTGGGGTAAAATCTGCGAGATGAAATATCTTGTTCACATGAATATATTGGAGAAAAAAATCAACGCTATTCTAACTTTGAAAGGAAAAGAAGAGCATGTGGCCTGCTTTTACAGGCATGGACGGAAATTGTTCTAGTGGTGCATTTCACAGTGTTTACATATAGATTTAATTTTCTGATGTCCGAAAGTGTATATTCACTGTAGTCTGAGCCGTCCTGTAAACTCTGTTTGGGAATACTGGTTGGTGGGTCTTGCAAGACAGGGCTTTTGTTTCTTTCCCTGGCTGTGCAGATGATTTCAAGTAGTACCTACTGACGTAAGGCACAACCTCTGCTAATTATGATTAAAGACAAAACGTGCTTTTTAATATCATTAGTATTAGTGCTTTAAATACAGTTCCAAGTATAGAGCTGTACTGCCTCGTTGGAATCAAGTACCTCTAAGCTATGATTAATCTTTGCCTAGAAAAAGAAGTCTGACAGCATAGCAAGACTTAAGTAGATAAAAAGTATACATGTAGTCCAACGTCATTGGTCAGGGTAGTAACTTCTTATGCAGTTTGGGCTATGTTCCCTGGGGTGTACCTGACCACGATCTAAGCTGAAATTTCTCTAGAGCTATTTCTCTGCATTCACTTTGATCTATACTTAGTTTGTACTTTATCAAATATATCGTCCCTCTATCCATCCCACCTACAACTTTTCCATCTTTCCCTTCTACTTTCTATTTCAGCATATAAGTGAATCAAAAGGTAGGCTGTCTGATTGTTTTGTAGCCAAATAGTCTATTGAAATAGTATTGAAATTGAGTAAGCTAGTTCTATGAAATTACTGTATTATGCATAGCAATGTTATATTTCACTGTTAAAATTCCATCACTTTTTATTAAAAGCCTGTAGTTACTACTATTCTGACAAAATATCACTGATATTTTAGATAGAAAATGCCTAATTAAAAAAAAAAAAGCTCAAAATGCCCAAATGAATGTAATGCAAGAATTTAGTTAGAAGGAAGTATGGCATGGTGGTATCCTAAGATTTACGATCGATGCGTTATACTTTGTATCAAAAATAATATTTAGGCATTGCTTTTCATACATGAGAGTAGCAGTGATGTTTTTCAGATAATAGCTTTTGTTTTGTGTTTGTCAAAGCTTCAGGGAAAAGCTTCAGTGACCACAGAAGCTAATATATGCTGTTTACAAGTAACAGAGGTAAGTGTGGAGTTTGGCTTTGCCGTTGTCAGCTAGGAGTCCTTGCTGAGGAGTGCCATCAGCCTCTAGAGGGTTTTATGGATCTAAAGTCACTTGAATTGAGCTTGACTGCATTAAAGGAGCATTACATGACATAAGCTTTAGATGACTGGTTTATCTACTTGCAATGTTACAGCAGTCAAGTTTCCTTTGCTGCTTGTTACTTGAAGACTATGAGGGGTCACAATGTGTCAGCTGATGTGTGAATGATACCGAAATAAGCATAGGGATTAAAGGGGGGAAGCGGGAAGCACTACCAGGGCTTTGGCAAACATTGCCAAAATGCCAGATTCTGGTGTAAGTGCACCCCAACGCTGAAAAATTTTTACTTTTTGTTTTATCAGCTGCCTGGCTTTCACCCCACCTCTGTAGATACAGTCTGTTAGGGTCACAGCTGAGCACCACGAGTAAATGTGAAACATTGTAGTGTTAAGCCCTGGGGAAAAAGCAGCAGTTTCAGGAGCCTCTGACATAGAACAGAGAGTTTTTGCTCTTACGTGTCTAAGGTGAGCAGAGGGTAAGAAACTGCATGAGCGCAAGAGACCAATGTACTAGAAGTACTGCAAACAAAAACAATATCAAAGATGGGAAACACAATTTGGATTGCATTGAGAGTAAATTCACCTAACCTCTCAAGCCTGAAGATGACTGCCAGACAAGGTATGCATTTAATTTAAGTATGCATAATCACCTTGAAAATGTTGTAAAAATAATTTTTGAAATTCTCACCTGCAAATATTGTATTTAGTGTTCTAAATAATGATGGATGGCGCCAAGATGTGATTACCTTGCTTCTTGTGAACTAAATACCCAGAGTTCAGAAATTTACTCAAATGACTAGGGTTACTTGCTTTGGCAGCGTTTGTCATATGGAAATCTCATGGGACTGAAAATTGAGATGGGCTAAATCCACATTCTAAATTGTTTATCTCCTGAAATTTTCGAGGAAGTCTATGGGATTGAATTGTGAACAAAGATGTAAATTTCTGTAACTGCCTTGTAGGTTTTTAATGAATTAATTGAAAGCCAGGATCTGAATACCTGTAAATGGGGACAAGTATTCAGTAACTTGTTCTGAATCTGGTTCCATGTCTTTTGAATGTAAATTTTCTTTTGATGGTTCTGTAGCCTTGTCCATCTAGTAAGGCAGTGATGGGGAAACGTGAACTACATGGAAACATGATAAACTAGTTAGGAAAATGCTACCTATTGAGTCCTTTGTTCTTTAGAGTGGCCTGATCTTTAGAAGGCCAAATGGTTTATGGTCTTGAGGTGTGTTGGGTCAGCCATGTATATAGAAACCAGTTCTGACATGAAGGAGAGTGGTGCCTAGGTAAGTGATAAAATGGTAAAATAATTCCCTTATTACAGACTTACAGGCTTTTAACAGGAGCTAGGGGCCTTGCTTGTGACAAGCTACGTAGTTCCAGTTGGAATGTAACACATGGGTTTGGCTATTGCTAGAGCGGCAAGGAATTCTGTGATTATCCTGAGTGTATGAAGTTGTTCAGCTGGGAGGACTGAATACTAGAAGGGTGCTTGCAATGTGTTGGAAGTATTGTGTAAGTTTTCTGTGCCCTTCCTGGGCATGGAGAGAGACACTTCAGTAGTCAAGTTACATATTCTTTCTAGCACTCAGGACACCGGAGTTGCTATTGCTAGAATTGAATTAGATGGCTTTAAGTGCTCGAGACCCCTTGCTGCCCTGGGTTCAGGGTGTTCTGTGGGGTTGGGTATCATGAAATGGCTGCTCAGATAATCCTTTGAGAATGTTTTGCCTGTGCTAAAAGTACATTTGGGGATGGCTTCTCCTGTTAGGAGGATAGGTTGAAATCAAAACTACAAGTTCCTCTCGTATTGTGGAGGAGGGATCTGAAGTAGTCAGGAAATTTAAAGCCAGTGATACGTATGACTTGAGCTTTACTTGCTCATGTGGAGGGTTATAGCGAGCTTAACTGTTAGCAAAACCAGAAAAGATATGTTTTATTATGGACATGCTGACATGGAAGCAGGGGAATAATAGAAAACAGTGCAAGACCACACAGGATTTCTCGTTGGGTGCCACTGATCTAAGTGATTTCTCAAGAGGAATATATACTTTGGGCCAAATAACCTACTAGTTCTAGAAAGGTGCAAATGCCTCTTTCTGCTTGGTCCATTAATTTGCTGCATGAGAGCATTATTCTGTCCTCTATGCATGAATTAACCTGCGAGGGGATAGTATAGATGATTGTTTTTAACCCGTTAGTGTCTGAAAGACATTCAGAACAAAATCCTAGTTTGTCTGTCATCTTCCTTCGTATTTTTATGCCCCAAAGCCTCAGTGTTGTTCAAAGATGAAATCTGTATTTTGTGTTTTTTTGTCTTTCACTTGCAACTTTAAGATATACATAGCTAGTATAGCAATGTAGTAACTAACATGATTAATAAAGCAGTTCAAGGTTTTTTTTTATGAAAATTGAGAAGTGCACTATTTTAGAACTTTTGTACATATCAAATTATTATTCCTTCAAAATAAATGAATGCTACATATGTTATTTAGCATTTAAAATGGGAAAAGTTGAAATGGACATAAGTTCACGTTTTAACTGAGTATGCTAAAAATAATATACCTCAATAACAGATTAATCATTTTGTCACTGTTAATACGACTTCCTGGAATGCGTATTGTTCCATTGACTTCCGTCTTGGGCTCAGTTCAGTTGACCTTAAAAGAAACTTTGAATAATCAAAAATGTAATTTCTTTGAACAAGCTCTTGAACCTTTGTTTTATTGCTCTCAACACCTGGAGTAAATAGCGTTACTGCACTGGTTGAAGGATACAATGCAGAAGAAAGGCGAACTCTTAGGTTTGCTTCCAATTTAATGTGGAGTGGAATACAAAAATCATAGCTGGTTATGAACAGCTATTGGCAAAAACTTCTATTAGTGTCAGGTATTGTGTTTTCCCATTGTACTTTGACACTCACTGGAGTACAGGGACACTAGTTTAATGTGACGTATAGTGGAAAAAAGTGTAGAGCTGCAAAGAGATGTTTGTCGTATAATGCACAAATTCTTCTCTGATGTGTCTTGTGCGCCCCATTTGGTGGTAGCAACTATGGAAAAAATAGTTAATTTCCCAAGAGAAGGCATACTGTACATGTTCAGTGACTAAAGCATTAAATCGGAGAAGCAAAATAACACGGAATCCACAGCCTATGGTGTTACCAATTTTATGTCACAGTCTAGACTGAACTTGGCATTATGTTTTGTATAACACAATGTCCAAAGTGATGTAATTAGAAATCCCTCTTCCTTGGTACCTTAAATATCTATTAGAGAAAAATGTGATATTTGTCGTTTAAATAAATGTGTGATTCCTAATTCTGACTATCAAATATTTTATATAAATACAATGTTGTGTCTTAGCCTTGGGATAACCTCATTTGTTTTCAAACCTGTTCAAATATCAATTACATTGATAGGGGACAAAATTTCAATGTTTGCCATCTCATACCAGGTATGGAAGCAAAAGCTGTATTTGTGTTTGCATGAGCATACAAATATACGTACATAAAAACTTCACATATGCAATGCCATCTTAAAAGTCAGGATGAGACCTTGGAAATCTGGACCAAAATTTTGTTCTGCAGTTCTTTTATGTGCAAGAATTAGAAGTGTGATGGTAAACTTCTATAAAACTGAGTTTTCTGGCTTTTGGATTAATTTTATAGGTACCTCTTATGTGTGTTTTGTTTTGGTGGTGTGGTTTTTTTTTTTTTTTTAAATATTACTGACATCTATGTTTTGCCTTTCCCTCTTACAAAAGGAACCTTGTTTCAGCATCTCTTTGAACAATGATTAAATGTTATCTGGTGTTATGAAGGGAGAGAGGGTGGAGTTTGTTTGGACTTAATTTGTCTATAAACTGTGATTCTTTCTAACTATAACATGCAAGCTTCAAGGCTACTCTGTCAACTTGTCAGTCTTCAGACTCTAAGGTTTTGAGCAGCAGTTTGTCCTTTATTAGTGTTCACAAATCATTTATCACACAGAGAGTGTTGCTATAATTAAATTACACAAAAACAGTGAAACACAAAGTATGAGTTTTAGTCAAAGGTGCATTTTGCCTACTAATAAGACTGTTCAGTCTCCTCATACAACCTTATCTCCATCTGACTTCCCTGTTTTTCTCTGGCTGCTTCCAAGATCTAATCCAATATTCCCCGGTGACTTCTTCCCTGCTCCTAAGGATTGAGAGAGCATCTGATGTCCTTTTACTTCCACTTTCTCATCATCTTTGAGCATGATGTTGTGACTCAGTTTCTGTGTACTTCAGCCTGTGATGTCAGGAAAAGTGAAAAAGTACTAATAAGAAATACCCTTGAAAAGAGTGGTATCTGTATAAGTATTAGAGGCATCATGCTAATATTTTGGCAAGAATAATGTTACTAAACTGGATGCTGTGTCTTGGCTTTTCTGGTTTTGGTTGGGTTTGGGTTTTTTTGTTTGTTTGTTTTACTTTTTTTTTAACATCTGCATCAAAGTGTATTTTTTTTATTTATCTTTTCATTATCCCGGTTTTGTCTTCCTCCTGTACAGAATAATTATTATTTTTGATTTTTTTTTTTTACTTAAAATTCTAATCTTCATTTAGCATATTCAGTTTTGCCAACACTGATGTCGCGAGTAAGGCCTCAAAAATGATTTCTTTTCTGTTATATGTTAAGGTGAATTTTGAGTCTTGATTTCTCTGCAGCTGAGTTCATAGTAAATTATTTTTAAAATGTGACTATGAAAATGAGTAAATTATGGGGTTTTTTCCTAGGATCACATTATCCAGTAACTGGGGCTTTAAAGGAAAAAAAAAAGCATGTAATACTGGGAAATTAATGGTATATTTGTGACATTTGTCAATACTGAGAGTTTCGTTGTATATAGGTGGCTTAACAGTTTACCAGCTAATTACAGTCTCACTTTGCTGTTTTGCTTTCCATGTTTGATCCTGATTTTTATAAGGATTTTCACATTTGACCCTGACTTCTATAAATCCCTGTTAAGGTTAGTCAGATGACTACTAGCACCTTTATGTTGGTATTTATTTTGAATATTTAGCTCCCCTATGAGGGTAGTGACTATGTCCATTCTGGAGTGTGCCTTCCTTAACTCGCTTGAGCGCGCGTGCCTGTTAAATATAGCATGAACTAAACCATCAATGTTTTACTGTTCTTATGTTGTTCCTTCTCTGCCAGTTTCATTTCTGCTTGCAAAGCTGTTTACACATGATTGAGTCTGGGATAGACTGTGCATTTCTTCAGCTGAGGTTCAGTCTTGGCCCCTAAAATTTTTACGTGCATAGTAAGTCAGGCTTCCTTTGAATGAATGTGCTGATTTCTCAAAAAAGGCATATTCTTGGAATATTGTGAGTGATTATTAGACTATTTTCCTCAGTGAATTGCCTCAGCCTTCATTGGCAGCAATCCCAACTTGACATGAATCTTTTTTGCCTTATATCAACATTTTTTTTGTATGTGTACAAATTATTGTCCTTCAGCATCAGACAAACAGTATGTTACCTAACAGGACAAAATACGCATAGGCAAATCTTACCTGGTTTAAAGTTTAGTTCCTTTATATACCTTTTATGTTACTGCAGGTTATTTATAGCTTACCAGCTCATACTGCTAATTTTTGAAGGATTCCTTGCAAGACTACACGATAATGGAACAACTTGTAGTAGTGAGTGACCTTCTCTAGCAGTAATTTCTTCCCTTGGGCATTGAAATTGATTTTCTTCATCTTGGCATGTGAAGAGTCAAAGTATGCCTTTTGCCCTGACTCTCCCATGAGCATACGGTGGCATTGGAAACAAATCATGTGAATGCTGCAGCTTTTAGGGCATTCACTATGGCAGCATCAGGAAGAGGAGAATGTTTTTAGGTAGTTTCCCTCTGTGCTGTGATATAATTTATTTCAGAAACACCATTTACCGTGGGTTACATTCTGACAGATTGTTTTGGGGGTCTTTGAAGATATCTTACGCTTGTAGTTGCAAAACTCTTATCTTTTATACTTGTAGTTGCAAAAACTTCTGAGGATTTACTGAATCAGATAAAATATGATAAGGGAACAGGCTAGTGTGTTTTGTTGGGGAGTGTTTAATTTTGTTTGCCTTTTGCATATACAAAAGGTGAAGGCAGAGGTTAGCAAAGAAAGATTGATACTTTAGAAGATGCTAAGCAAAGGTATTCTTCCTTCATTTAGTGGATTGTTTCTTGGAGGTGTGGGGCACTGAAACCCCAATTCTCCAAAGACTTTTGGCCTGGCCATAGATACAGCCAGCATCAGTATAAATGTATGTATGTACATGAGTGAGTGTTATCCCTGAATTCTGCACTCCCCTCTGCTTCAGTCAGTTACTCAGTAAAACTAACTTGAGTGGAGCTTGTGTCTGAGAAATTACTTCTTGAGTAGCAGAATGACTGCAGATAGGATAACTCATAAGTAATAGTGCATAGTTCTCTTTAAAGTATAGTAGTTAGAAAATTGCATATAGAATAAGTTGTGAGCATTCTCTTTAATTCTAACCAGCAGAACTGAAAATATTTAAAAGTGAATACTTGGCGTATTCAGCACAGGAATAAACATATATTGGTGAAACGTGTTTCCATTTAATCTCAGTATTGATCAGAAGACAATTGATCAGCCAATATCCTGAAACCATTGAGAAGAAAAACAGTGGGGAAAAATACAAACTGTACTCTTCTGGCATAAATTAACAAAAAAACCCAGATGTGAGAGATATATATATTTATATTTATGTAATAAAGATATACTAGTGTAAGGAATGAATTCCGCTAGTAGGCAAAACTCCTGTTAACAAGCAGTTAATGAAAAAGAAGGATGATAGAAGTGAGATGACAAACTAAATGGGTGAATAACTTGTGTGTATAAGGTTTCATGATAAACGAATCTAAACAGCAGTCATTAAGTATAATTTTAACAAGATCTCAAGAACAATAGTATAAGCAATTGAAGAGGCAACAACCCATGGTGGGGCTGTAGCATGTTCTTTCCTTCAGTGATCGTGATAGCACACTAATTATAATTGTCAGTAACAACATCCTGTGGTGAGCAGAAGAGTTTCACCGTCATCTTTACATGAATGTACTGTGAAAGGGAAGATACAGACATCTCTATAAAGAAAAGAGAAAGAAAGGAAAGAGGAAAAAGTGCTGAAATAGATGGCAAAAGAAGAGAGGTACAAAGGACTCAGCTCTGAGAAAGGTGGCTCGGCATTTTTGTCTGGCAGTTAGAGCTCACTCTTCCTCCCTCCACCTCTGTATTATCGTGCGCCCTTTCTGCTTCTTATTTATATTCACTTGCTTTCTAATTAGCATTCCCTAAACTCACACATTTACAGTATGTTTAACCTCAACTCACGACACAGTGGCTGTTATTGTTTGTATTGGGTAGGATGATTGTTTGAAGATCTTTTACAGAGGACACCTTATTTCTTGCCCATGACTGATATCAATTACAAGAAAGGTCTAATGGGGCTGTAGTCATTGGGAGTTTACAAAGTCAAGTTTTAGTGAAGGTTTCTTTCTCTTCCACAGAGGGTAATGAAAACTAAGATTTCTGTCATACTTTTATGTAAAGACATTCAGAAGAATAAGAAAATTGCAAGTTGCAATCTCTTAGATTGCAGTTGCAATCTCTTAGATTTTGAAGACTATCGTCTGAAATTTAAAGTAGGAAGGAAAAGAATTTGATACATTGTAAATTCTAGACAGCAAAACCACAGGATGCTGGTTAATACATCTATAGAAAACATGTCTTAATTATTTTTTTTATAGTTGTGATTTCAGCTGTGTTTAGGAGGGGGTTGTTCTGCAAAAATTTACATGGGAAAGCCAGTTATTAGCAGTATAGTGTTTAGAAGAATTTAACTTGTCATCCTTGTGACATCATACAAAAAGATCAGTCCTTCAAACTGAACAAAATAGCCTCTAAATACACAGAAGACAATAAATTTTCTACCATAAAAGTTCCATGTAAAAGAAATAACTTCATTTTTGGCAAAAATAAAATTGTGTTGGAAAGAAACTATTTTTTTTGCTATTTCATATAAATCTGCAAAAGCTGGTGCACAGCTTGAGCTAGCTGAGCTACAGTAGTTTGGTCTACTTTTTTCTCTGAGGCATTTAGAGGCCTAAAATACATTGTCCAATACAAATTCTTCTACTGCTTGTGGACTTCCTATTCAACTTTTAAGTATCTGATTCAAACATTGGGTAGTGACTCTATTACACATTAATCAGATAAGATTTAATGAATCATTATTGGAGCTTTGTGAACATTCCTTTAGAATGCTATTGTGTGAAATAATTAAATAATATCTTTGAGAGAAATAGGCCATTTTTTTCATTGATAAATGTAATTCTGACATGGTTTCTTTGATTAACAGTGAGGGAAAAAAAAAAAAAGGTATGTCACTGTGTTTCTAGGAGCCGAAGTAGACATGTGAAGTCTCAGGCCAGGTCATCTTTTTCACCAAGTTGTGGTGATTGCAGACCATTGTGTAGTTCTTGTAGAAACTCACATGGATGTACCTGAAGATGAAATGGTGCCAATGTGGAAAGAGTGATGATAACAGATAGAGGAATTTGAGAGGTGTTCAATAGAAGTAACAAGCCATAACATCTTTCTAGGAAGAGACTGTAGCAGTATCTGTTATATCACGTTCTGTGAACTGTACAGGGCATCTCAAGCCTGAGGTTCTGTGTCAGCTCTGGAAATGCTAGATGGGTACATTATGGTGTCTGCTGGTGTTCTTGCAGTTGTTTGTGAAGTCATATAACCCAATACTTCTATTTTTAGATTAACAAACAAATATAATTGAGTATTCTGTTTGACACAATCAAAGTAGTTAAAAATATGCCCTGTCCTATAACTCCTGTATGCTGTGAATTAATATATACTGTCATTGATTTAGTGTAATGTGGTGGGCATGAAACACAGGACATAGGTGCAAATTCAAGATAACCATCTTGGAGCAACAGACATTATGAAATTAGGTGTTAGATTATTGTCAACAACCCAGATTTGATTTTTTTTTTTTAGATTTGTGAATGTTGACATGAATGTTATTTTGGGAACATTCTTCGATTTCATGCTCAATTTTTGAGGAGGCTTTTTACTGAACAATTCTAAAAAAATATTCATGTATAGGCATGCTGTATTGCTTACAGGGGTTGCCTTTTTATGAGGTGGTTAACTCGGGCTCTTTGCTAAAGATGAACTTAATTAAAATATTGTCTTTCAAAGGATAGCACTTTATACTACCTAAAAAGATGTTGCAAAATCTGTCATCCATAGTAGAAAACATATTTAAGGAAAAGAGATCGTTGGCAGGCAAATTTAGTCAATTGTACAGTGTATTTCAGAAGCGATGCATAGTGTTCAAAACTTTGAAGGATTCCCTGAAAATCATGTTGTACCTACATTCTTAGGGGCTTAAAGCCCTGGCAGAGGGGAATTCCTACAAAGTTACATAAATTTGGGAAAAAAAAATAAAAAGGAAAGGTATTTAACTTAAGTTTGTTCTAGGCACTTAGTGAACGAGACACTGGTGTTCTGAATTCTGCAACACAGGACATTCAATGAAGTTGGAAAAGAGTAAGTATGAAAGAAGAGTGAAAAGGTTTTTCATCCCATGTTCATTTAGAAGTATGGGAACCCTTTGCCAGAGGTCTTGTAGGACTACTGTGTTAGCATATTAGACATGTAGGTGGGTAACAAGAAGACCTATAGTTGTTACTTTGAATTTCAAAGGAATGTTTTGAAATCATTCTTCAGTGTAAGATAGTGAAATACTTAGGAATAGTTTTTTCTAATATAGGATCATAGAATTGTTAGGGTTGGAAGGGACCTTAAATATCATCTAGTTCCAACCCCCCTGCCGTGGGCATTGTGACCTATTAGGAACTGTTCTAAACATTAAATAATTTTGTAACGGCAAATATCAGAGGCAGAACATTAGGCTAGATTGACCCCTGAAGACTATTGTCACCTTTATATTGCTTCCGTTATCACCTTTGTTTACTGCCTATGGAAGCTTTTTCACACTCTCCCTTCTTTTGATTTTTCTGAACAATTGAGGAAAAGCTGATCTTTTTGTAAGTGGATGAAAGGGAATTGAAATGGAGAGAACTCTGCACAAAGAATATGAAGCTGAAGCAAAATGTTGAATTTTGCTTAGTTTGCTCTTTTTTAATTTTCCTTTTTCTTCTAATGAATATTCTTAGTGAAAAGAAATAGTGTCCACTAGAAGTATGCACGAAGACTTTTAGCTGAAGAAGGGATTAAATAAAGGAAGCTTTTTGAAGGACCCTATGCTACTTATTTAGGTAATTTTAAATGTCAATATGAATAAATAAGAGTTTATATATAATCCTTTCACCTTAAATTTACAGGTTGTAATGTTTCTTAAAGCAGAGATTTATATTTTTTTGTTTTGTAAAAAAAAAAAAAAAAGCGTATGCCAATGTCTCCGTGAAACCATAAAGACAAATGAAAGTGTTTGTTATGGAGGATTCTAAGCTTTTGAAACCTAGAAAATAAAGCTTACCTCATTTGGAAGGAAAGCTTGGATCCAAAATTTTTTTCTCAGTGTAGTAAAAAACCCCCAAAACCCAATGGGTTTATGAGTGCCATTTTGGCTTGTATATTGAGGGAAACCATATATAATTTTCTCAAATCTCACCTTTGTACCTCAAATTTGAAATTAAATGCGGTGAGTATAAATTAAAGGCAAGCCATTTCAATCTATTAGTACTTAAAACCATATTCTGTTTATTACATTCATAGGCATTCCAGCTTTTTTAAAAAAGTCATTGAAATTATTAGTATCTATAAAGAACTGTAAAGTTCTACAGATATACACAAGTTTTAGTAAAGCTCTGTAGCTTTTCAGAATGAGTTTCACGGCAGAAGGTGAAGTTTTTTGGTAATAGGGAGTGTAGTCCTTGTTATGGAAGTAGCTGAACGAAGCTTTTTAATCTACGTTGCATCAGATCAGGTTAGATGATTGGATAGTTCCTGTGGTCTCATATCTTTGCAACTTGTGTTCCACACAGTGAGTTAGAACCATAGAAGGAAGCTTTAATTTCTAGTGAGTTCCATAGTTCCCCCCCACACCCTTCCCCAGTTATTTCTCTTATTTGCATCAAAACTTGAGATAGTAGAATATAGGTTAGAAATTGTGTTTGCGTACTGGAAAATCCACGGTCAAGTGAGAAGTAATAATGATGAACAAACTCATTTTAACCGAGAAGGCAACATGTGAGGCTGATAGTCTTGAGGGCAATACGCATTGATACGTTAACCCTGTCCTGTCTTGCATGTGAAATTCTAACCATTGCTCTTGTAATGGCAGGATAGCTTTTTCTCATGCATGTAGAAAATAACCAGGGTAACATTAATTTTTTGTTTAAAACTTGCTTGAAATGTCACAAGACTAGTTAACTAGCATTTTTGAAGCATTTCACATGGAAAAGTTGTGATGCAGATAATGCTGTGGGAAGTCACTTCCAAAAGGATTTCTTGTATGAGGCAGAGGGGAAAACAACATGTACAAAAAAATATTGAAACCTCTTATCATAGAAAATACATACATTTAGCTTTTGTTTAGCTTCTGTTTAGCTTTTTAGCTTTTCAGTTATTTTCCCTGAAAGTAACATTTTCAAAATGTAGTATCCTATAAAGAAATGATCTCACAAGTTGCTTACTTTCATTCTGCAAAAACATGCTGTCTCTATTTAAATGACAGTAACCGATCACCATATATCTGTAAACAGTATCTTTGGAGTAGGCTAAAATTAGTTTTCATTACAACCCATTTGTAAATCATTTGAAGCAAATATCTCAAGCTGAAAATGTAAATGTGTTTTTGTTTTTACTGTAGAGATGAGGTCAGCAGAAGTCTGCAACAAATATGATTACTTGGGTGGAGGTGACATGATTTACTTAAATCAGGCAATTTCCCCATTAAAGCATTGAAGCCTCAACTCATAAAGAGACTGCTTAGCAGATGAACTATAATGTCTTCTAGCATTTGTTATATTAGGTGATTTGAAGAAAACGAACAATTATAAGAATGAATGTATTTCTATGCTGAGTGGGAAAAATCCAGTTCTTACAGCAGGGGGTGGCGAATTTTCAGCAGATAACATAGGGCTTCTTCATAAAAGATTCTTTGTAAATATTGTACAATTAAATATGTATATGTATTTAGATTTATATTGCCAGGATAGGACAATGCAAGGATGAATCAACCAAGTGGTTAGTTTCTTACACTCTTCCCCCAATTTCAATGTAGAAAATCTTTTCCCCTTCCCTTTCCTCCACACCCAGTAGTAACAGCACAAGTACTGTAGCCGCCAGTACTGGTGGGTTTTGGGGTTGCTGGTGGTGGTGGTGTGTGTGTGTGTTCCGTCCTCCCCGCCCCACCCCCCCCAAAGTGTGCTACTTCCACTTAGCAGGGATTATTAAATGGCAAAATTTTAAACTGCTGCTGTAGCTTCTTTCCAGTCTTATGCGCTGAGCTAGAGGCCACACAACAAAACCTGATTGATTAGCAAAGACTGTCATTACAGTAACAGAAGCCATATTTTCTGTACGTTCCATGGACTGAAAGTGACTGAATCAAGGAGATTCGGAGTTAAAAATGGAAGTCTATCTGAGCAAGTTAGAGCATGTGTTTAACTTTGAAGAGGTTACACAGAGGTGCTTTTAGCGGGTTGTATTGCTGTTGTGGTCAAAGCATCTTTTTGTACCTAAGCATTTGTATTTGCAGTTGGAGTCTCAAGTGCTGCAGACAGGATTCTAGCCCAGACCTTTGGTTTGATCTGGTAAGATGGTTGTATATTCAGCTCTGCTAAGGGAAACGAGGTTTGTAGAGAGGTGTGAATTTTCTAATTAGACCAAATGATGTGTTATTTTAGGGTATGTTTTTTGATCATTACCATATTTTCCACCTTTACAGTAAATCTGCTCTTCTATGTGCCATGGTACGTAGGTACATTTGATCAAACTAAAAATCGACTTTTTAACCATAACTTGGGACAGTGGTTCATGACTTCAGTAAAAGCTCGTAAGAAGCATTTGTGGTCTGCACCACTATTTTAGAAATTGCTATGCATTTTCTTCTGGTGAAAGCACAAAAAAAATGTGTACTTAGTCTTGGGCACTATGTTTCTGAGAGAATACTTGAGGTTGCAAAATTCTCTCTGAGATTACAAGTTCTGATCTCCTGAGTAACTGTAATATTGTGCTCAAGGCTGAACAAACCTAAGAAATACTTAGAAAAACTTGATTTTAACATAATTAAATGTTCATTTTAGAGCTTTATTTGGACATTATTTTGCAGTAGAGAGAGTTGAAAAAAGATAAAAATCACAAGTTGATAAAAGTTTCTTTTGGTTTTCATGTCAATGCAGTATCTCCTTCAACGGGACCATGAAAATATAGTTGCACATAAATGGGTCTCGATCTCAGTCCATGCTGCTTGTGATTAGAGCTTGGTGTAATATCATTGTGTATTTTCAGTGGGAGGAAGGGCGGGTTTGCTGCAGAGGAGCAGGAAGCATAGTTGCAGCAGGCACATTCGAGAAGAGGTTGAAAGTTTAGATTGTCTGCAATGAGGCAACAGTGCATTGCTTAAAAATTCAGTGTGTAACCTGAATGTAAGAGCATCACTTCCAAAATTGATGGTTGTGAGCAGCACCTCCAAAAAGAGCAGTGTTGATCTTAGTCTGACATCTTCTCTCCGATACCGCATCTTACTGCTACTAAAGAATATTTACAAAACTATTACACGTTTTAGTTTGCCTTTTCAAAATAGTGAAAGCAATCTGGTAATTTTATAATCTGTAGTTCAGTTTCTTCAGATTAAGCACGGTTTTTGACTTTGAGTGTAAGGGAAAATAAATGGTTAATCCTGACAGTGAATGTCTCTTGGTATTAAAGCGCTACATATTGTAAGACCTTGGAATTCAAAATAATTCAAAATAACCTTTTAAATTAAACGGGCACTAAATAAAAAATTTAAATATTTGACTATCCCTGGAAGTGACGGTATATAAAAACAGTCTAGAGTAACTTTTTTTATGTCAGTTATAAAACCATAAAGCCGGAGAAGGAATAAATACAATGAAAACACTGATTAATCCCCCTGTGTTGCAGTGCCACTTCATACTGTTGTAATGCGGACCCTTTCCTCTGATATTACTCAAGAAATACAAACAAGAGGCATTTATTATCTCCAAAGTAGTGTATGCTATAGAGTGCTGAATAAGGAAGTGAGGTATTGCAGCTGTTATCTTCTGAACTAACTGCTACTGCGTGTTGCATGACCAGCCCTGGCAGGGTTTTTGTTCCCATGAATGAATAGGCTATAAATCTGTCGAAGCTGACACTAGCAGCACTGCTGGAGAGTGTAAAGGGAAAATTTGCAGAGGAATCTTGTGGTCTTTGCTTGCCTGGAAAATGAGTTCAATAAAATGGAGGTGATCAGTGCTTATTTATAGGCCAAGCTGATACATCCAGCATTGGCTGTCAGAGTTTAACTTAGTGTTTCCTCATTTATGCTCACTCTGTAAAGCAAAACATGGCACTGTAAAAGGCTTATATAATGCTGTTATACTGTGCTAGTCACTATTGTTGAAAATAGATAAAGCAAAATAAAGGGAGGAAAAGATAAAAGCACAGATAAAATGTATAGGAAGGAAATGGAAGAGGCTGGCAGATGCTAACACCCTGAGAAGGGATGTGGAGCTACTCAGAATCATTTTGCTTGAACCTTAGATTGAAGGTGTTTGGCAATTACTGCTGTGTTATAACAGCAGATACATCTCGAGAACTCTGCTCTGGAAGGAAGGCGTGGGGATTTTATTGTAGTTGAGGGAAAGGACTGAGGAGCTATCTCTTTTTTTTTTTTTTTTTTTATGTCGAGTTTCTGTTAACATAAAATCCTAAGGTATACTGGAACTGTATATAATGTGTGTGTATTCGGTTTTATGCAGAGGGCTCATATGTGGATTAGTGTTATATGTAAAGGGTTTAAATAAGAGAAATCCTAAATTGTAATTTACTGAAGAGAAATTTTGAGGGATTTTTAGAAATGCTTTTAAGTAGGTGTTAACAAAACAAAGCATTTCTTAATTTTTGTTTCTGTTGCTTGGTGACATTCTATGAACAAACTGATGGTAGATAATTTCAGGCCTTTGACAATAGCTAATATTAGCAGCAATAAAGGTAAAGGCTTGTTAAGTAGGGAGAATAGAGCAGTCCTAATTTTTTCCTTAAAAGGTTTTTAAAAAAAAGTAACAACAAAAATCTAGTACAAACCACATATGCAGCACAGTATAACCTGGGCTGCACCTGGACTCAGACTGGATGAGAGTTTCACCTGTAAATAATCAAAATCCTTTAAGAACAACTCACTTGATGTAAAAAAGACGTGGCTCCATCTAGGAAGTTTGTGAAATTTGCTTCACTGGAGTCAGGGTAGCTGTGAGTTTGGAGCCAGTCAGGGCACTCTATGACCAGAAGTATGAAGAATTTGAAAACTGGGTTCACTGGAAAGTTGCAGTGAAAGCAATTTTTACTCTCTCTCCTAATAATTTATCCATTGTTTTAAGCTACTGACTATAGCTATGTTTCTTGCTGTGTTCAAATGGGTCAAAGTAAATCTACATGTTCATGTTTCTATCTTTGTGCCACTGAAGACCCGTAAACTGTACTGCTCTTGCCTTCTTTGATAGAAGTGACCTCTGCCTGAAAGCAGGGAAGATGTGGAATAACTCCTCTGAGTAAATGAACTTAATGCATGACATAAGAGTGCACTGGGGATATACGTTGTTATTTTGGATAAGTACTTTAAAAACGAATAATATTACAAGAGCGTGAAAGACCCTTGTGTTAGAGTTTTTGATCAGTTCTATTTCTGCAACTGAAGTTCTGTTGTAAATGTAGTTGGAGGTCAGGTGTGTAAGAACAGTAAATATAATTTTCCTTCTATCAGTGGAATTTGCCATGAAATGAGAAACAGGAGTGAAATTTGTAATCTTTAATTTCTTTTAAGATTTTTCTCAGTGTGTATATTCAATTAAATAAGTACTTTAAAAAAACCAGACTTGCAGTATATTTCTTTAGTCTTGCAAATCCTGTTAGCTCTAAGTCTGAGTTGTAAACTTTAAATGTCTTGCCTTGCATCTCTTGATGGAAGCTGAAATATTTACTGATTTTTCTCTCTTCTAGCATTCTGAATTTTTTTTTTCAGTATCTCAATTAGTGCAAACTTATCAGAAAGAAAATTACAGTTTTCTTTTGTTCTGAAGTTGCTTATTATAGTAGTAATAAAATATTTCAAAGACATTTTGGGCTATTTCAACACACAGACAGGCTTTGAAGGGAATTTCAAATAAGAATGCCAAATTAAATGATAACACTCATTACTGGACTGTTTCACATATCATTCAGAGCTACTCCAGGGACAATGCTTGAGTTTTATACATAAAAATAATACTTGACCTTTTGTGACCTATTCCATTTCCAGTCTCTTGTATCCTGTGATTTAATGAATGAGCCTGTAAATTTTCTTGGTAAGCATAAAAAGAAAATCCCAACAACCTAAAACACATTTGAGTGTTTGTTACATCTTTGTAATTCCAAGAAAATCTGGAATGTGCAAATAGTTTCTGAAAAGGTCTTTCTCTTACATGTAACTGAAATACTAAAAATTCCTTCTTTTTGTAACAATAGCTAATGAACCATATAAACACTTTCCTACCCTGCAGTTCAAGAATTGGTGCATGCATTTTGTCAACAATGACCCTGTTTCTCTTCTTGCTATTCAGCTTTCAAAAAAGGTATGAAATACTTGCAATATAATTCTTGCTTCATTAAAACAAGTGTTTTCCATTATGTTAATAGATCTTAGGTCTAAGTTTCTGTTCTTTTTGAAACATGTCTGGATTATCCTTCATTTCATCATGCAGTTCTTGTTCATGATGGTGGTTATATTTTCTCTATAAAGAAAATGCTGCTTTTTGGTCTGTAAAGAGCATGTGCCCATATTCTGCAGACGGTCCAGTGGGAAGTCATAGCAGATTGGGAGCACTAACTCATTAGACTCAAAACCCACATAAACAGATGCTAAACTTCTGAAGCACATGATTCTTTCTAGCTTGTGCTTTTTTCAGTCAGGTGTTGAAAGTAGTTACTGCAGTGAATGCCCACGTACAGGAGATCGGTGCGCGCTTCCTGCAGCACCGAGTTTAAAATGCATTTCTTGTGCGCGTTTGCATTAGTAAAAATGGAAGACAAATACTTTCCAAAAGCAAACATCAAGTCATCTCAAACTGAGAATTTTCTTTGCTCTTGAATAAGCACTTGTACATTTTTCGTTATTTTCTTAGAACGTACTTGTACTCTTTACAAGTGCTACATTAAAGATATGAATAAAACTAGTTAGACCCAGAATGTTGCAAGTGTAGAATCTGGAATAAAAAGAAAGCAGCAAGTCAGCTGCTTGTATTGTGTAAAGCCTGAGAAGCGAGGATGAAAGAAACTTACACTTTCCTAGCGTAACACTAGTGTGTGGTGATTATATCAGAATGGTACTCTTTACCTACAGCTACAGCTTCTTAAATACAATAAATCAGACAGGAAACGTGGCAGGTGATAACGACAGGCACTTGTTGATGGAGCCTGAAGTAATAAGTGTTATACCATGTAGCAGTTGCCTTTAAGTGTGCACATCCATGTGAATGAAGGGGGATTAAGGGAGGGTTGGGGAAAGACACCTGACAACAGACAGGTATAAAGCCTCAGGATAAACCTCACTGAAAAGTTTAGCCAAAGATTATTATTATTTTTTCTTGACCGAGAGAAATAAAGGGAAGGGAGGCCAAAGAAGTAAAAAGGCATTTGTATTCAAATGTTAATATTTAAAACATGTATTTTACTCTTTGCACATGTACAACCGCAATGGTTTAAAGTAATTTTCTTTTCTAGTTACCGTGAGCTGTACTAAATGTAAGTGTGTATACACAACAATGTGTACTTTTGAATATATATGTATGCAAGCACACATCTGTAAGTGATGAACCTAAATAAGAATTTTTGTGGGGGCAATGTAGGATGGTGTATTCAAGTGGTCATAATCAGAGTGCCTGGTAGAAAATCCTGGTAATCCATGAGTGCAGCACTGTGTGACTACATTAACACTTCACAATAAAGGATAGCAAGTGGGCATATTTGCATGCAAATTAAATTTTCAACAATATTTCTGCATGCAACTTCCATTACAGTTGGGCAACTTTACACAATTGAAACTGATGACTAAGAAAAAGCATTTATAATTCAGTAAATTACAACAGCAATGCCTGTGATCACCCAGGTTAGCTGCTAAAGTGCCTCTAGAGGTTTGATTAGAAGGAGGAGAACCTTTAAGAGGCTCATGAGGCAGTATCAAGCACTGTGAATTGAAACAGAGTAAAAGAAGCTGTTATAGGCTGGTCTGAGTTGAACAAATCTTAAGATGTAATACAGGCAACTTCTAATCAATGAAACAAGATTCGATCAATCAAACAATAAAGAGCTGTTAATAGTATGATATTTATATCAGAACCGAGGCCACATTTTGTTAAACTGTATATGCAAGACGTTGCTAAATGCCCATTGAAAAATATAAGGTGACTGGTGACATGAAGCATGCAAGGAAAATGGATACCATTTAGGATGCCAGGCCCTGAGAAGTATAGAATGTTCACAATCCCCCCATGGACCTTTCAACACGTCACCACATAATTTCTACCTGTGTAAAAGATTTGTTTTGTATTTACATCATGCACAGTTGGTTTTGTGCAACATCCATGTGGAAGTGGAGATGAATAATGCTGAGTCAAAACTCAGAATATACTGCCCTCTCCTGACGGTTGGGTCAACCTAGGAGCGTGCAAGTGAAACACCTCATTAATTTTTGTTAGAAGAAATTTTGGTGCTTAATCCTTCAGCCTTATGGTTATCTTCCACTGTGATAGTGTTTTCTTTTTTCTTTCATTATGAAAAAATCAATGTGGGTATTATTTGCTGATATTCATAAGTTGATCATCTTCTGTTACAAAAAGATCCTTATAACATTTTAAAAATACTTCCCATACTGCTTGTTATCAATTTACATAGATTCAGAGTTGGCTTACTAGCAGATTGTTGAAGGTCATTAAAATCATGACTGAAAGTGGTGGCAAGGTGATAATGAAGCTAGCATCTCTTTTCTCCATAAACAGGTTAATTTTGGGGGAGATACAATAATCAGCGATAACTGAAAGAAAGAAGTGCATGAGAAGTTTCTAAGTATTGCATTGGATTGTAAATTGTCCATACTGTGTAGCAGGGGTTTAGTTTGAAGTGTGTTGTCTGGTGATGGCCCTACAGACCTCTTATATTTTTCAAATATTATGTTCTTCCACACAGCTAAACCAGGTTGCATTTTTTCAAATCCCAGTAATGGAAATTGTAGTAGTTTTTGTCTGGTATTGAGATTACCTCTTGTTCTGTTCTTAGGTCAGAACCGAAAAAGATTGAGTATAAACCCTGCTATTTTTCCCACTTATTCTGAGAAGGCAAATCATGAAGAAATGAAAACCTTGTCAATTATTGGGAAAAACCTCTGTGAAGCTTTCTCGCCTTCAACAGGATATGTCTAATGTCCTCCTGAGAGGTAATGGCTCTATTATTTATCTGCTCTTTCTAACCCTGCCCCCTGCCCTGGCATGTGCTTGTTTCTTCCATTTCTGCTACTATTTCGGCAGGCCAAGGAGTTGTCAAGCAGTAGAAATTTCTGTTTGCAGGTAACTGCATTCTTTCTATGTTCTATATATAAGACTACTGGCACACTACCTAAAAACACCAGTAAAGAAATATTTCTGCTTCGTATATTACATGTGTGACTTTGTTTCTTAGAACTTCAGAAGTAGATGATATCCTGTCTCCAAAAGTCTTCCTTTATTCAGGGGTCATGAACTGATTTATAGCAGTCCCAGAAAACCACAAAAATAGTGGCTCTGGCTCCAGAAAACAAAGCTTAATACAAAAGCTGGTCAGTGTATCACCGTGCTAAGGATTAGCAGAGAATTATGAGGAAAAGTAAGTGGAAAAGTTTTCACAGGAATGGCAAAGAGTAATGGTAAGATATGCAGCAGCCCTGATGTACAGGAGCTTGGAAAAGACTTAATTTCTGGTGAAGATCTCACAGGACTAGATAAACTTGTACACACACACTTCATGCAATATACCTGCTAAATTCAGTGCTTCTGTAAGAGCATCTTGCTTCACCTCTTTCGTCTGGTGGTAAATCACGACCACAAGAACCCTGTCTTACATTGTTTTTTTTCTTTTTTTTTCTTTTGGTCACAGCTCTGTACACTGTACTTTTCTAATGTAAATTACCTACCCCAACTACTCCCAATCCTATGTTGCCACTGTTGGTATAATATAAGTACACAGATAAGTGACCTGAGCTAGGCAGAACTAGGAGGGCATGCTTTTTCCTAGCTAAGGGCTGTTGAGAGCAGCTGCTCCCTCTTTCAGCTGTTGTTTAGGATTGATGTTTGAATTCTGTTCCTAAGACTGAATGTATAATATCAGAGTGGTGTTTATGTTTTCCTACAGTAAACTGCCAAGCCTACTTTAGTAGGCACTTAGCCACACCCTGCTATGTCTGTCCCTAACCCCAAGTTGTCAAATTAATATCATACATACATACAAATATATATAATGGTACTAGGTAGTTTTACAAATGAGAGTTGTGCTATAGGTGTTGTCACAACGAGTCGCATTAATCTACAAATATATACACTGAGTTTTAAATATATGTCCTATGACAGTGATACTATTTTTGAAGCAATGATATTAGTGTTTTCCCAGATAGGTACTGTGTATGGACACAGGGGGAATGTGTGTATAACTTTTATGCACTGCTTTTGGGCATATTTATGTTAATGGCAAATAAGATAATGCTGTATTAATATGGTACAGTGCTTTGCAGCTCAGAGGCCGATGAGGGTGTCACTTTTCCTAGTATCATGCTGGTGGAGAAGAAGGTGCTGATCTGGGGCATACAGCTGGGTTACTAGGAAGCGACTGGTGAGAGGTGACATAAAACCTATGCAGTCACAAATGAAAAGGTCTTTTTATTTAGTTAGGCTATAAAGTTGCAGAACAATCTATAATGTGTGTGTATCAAAATATCATCCCTTGAGATGGAGCTAATGTTGACAGTAAGGAAAACAACTTCAAAGAAATTCTAAAATAATATTAAGTTCTTAACTAAATAAAACCTATTCCTCATTGTTAGATAATCCTGCTTTTTCAAGATACCGTGATTAACACTGCTGGTAACTACTTTACCGCTTCTCCTAGCAAACGTTGAGATGTTGGACTGTTGGCCAGTTAGCATTAATATAGTTATTTGTGAACTGCATACAATAATGTAGTTTGCCAAGGCACATCTTTCACATTTAATTATTCATGCAAATTACACTAAGAGATATTGTAATATTACTTATGCAGATTCGGTGCAAATAGCGTATTGGTGCAAGTACTGTGTATGTGAAATAAAAAGTAAGGTTTTTATTGCTTATTCAGAGAAGAATTGATTGTCAGGCTTTATGAATCCTAAAATGTAGCCAAGAGTAAAATGACAACACTGGCTGAAAAGCCGGAACACTGATAATGCAAGTGCCATATTTTAATCCACCACAAATATTTTTATTTGTCTAAAACCTCTTTTGATATAAAGAGATGGGCAAAAGAAAGGTGTCTCTGTGCTTCTTTCATTACATATGTAAACAAATCCTCATGAAATTAATGATACTTTAAATTAAATGGAAATGAAATAGATTTTAACTCTTGGTTAATTGTTCTGAGCTCTTTCAAATTAGCAGGTATTTGACAAGATAGCACCATTTTAGCCATGTAACCGTTGTATTGATACTATTAAAGAAACATTAAAATAAAGACTTACTAAGCATGGATGTTAAAGCATACACCATAAAAGAGTTATTTCTGATTTTCATCCTAAAACAAGAGAGAGAGTCTCTGTCTGTCCCTGACTTGTTACTGTAAGGCAGTGATTAAAAAAGTCTGTCTTTTGCACCCTTTGCATTTAGAGAGGGGAATACTTTACAAAGCTTTGACTTGAGCATCTCGATTGCTGTACCATCTTGTATTTCCCTTCTGCAGTGCAATCTTGGCCTCTTCGTGCCCAAAGTTCAAGTGTTGGGAGGGAGTGAGACGGGGCTTCAAGATAAAAATAGAATTTCAGCTGTAATTTGCCATCATAGAAGAGAGACATCGCTTGCCAAGAATGAATGCAAGCTACCTAAGGCTCAACCAGCTCAGCCTAAATTCCACCCAAGGTTCTGTGTCAGTGTATGGTGTTAACTTTATTGGCCTTGAAGCCTTCATTCTCTGGTCATGGTTCCAAATATGTCCTCTTTGTGAGCTGAGATCATTTCCTCCTCCCTCACGTGTAAACAAGATTTTGCAGTAGTAGATGGTTCGTGCTGAGAGTTTGCCAGGCAACACAAATCTCTAGGAAGGCTTAAAATGTCCTCCTCTTAAAAAATGTCCAGTTTAACGGCGGTATTTAGGTGTTTGAGGCCGTACAGTGTTTGCAACATCTATGATGGCTGTATTATGATAATGGAAGAAAGCTACATTATGAAATAAATGCATTCTAGGTTTTCCTTGGCAACATAATGTAAGGATCGTTCTGTGTGTTAGTACTAAAGAATCAAAAACAGTTTAGTAAGTCGATGTGAACACTGTTTCTTGTCATGCGGTTAATGGATCTACTGTTGTATTTGTGTTCTTTCCAGCTCTGCTGCCTTACATCAATGAAAAATTATGTTTTTTCTTCAATGCCACAACACTAGTCATCTTTATATTCAATATATTCCCCTTCAAATCTTTCAGTATAAAATGTCTACCATTTTACTGGCTTTGAGTAATTTTCCCAGTTCTTGCTAATAGAAAAGGGTCATCTTTTCTGATTATTGGTGTTGCATTTAATAAGTTCAGTTTACTATAGTCATGTTGATGTGTGAATGAATGCAGTCCTTCAGTCTTTTTTTCTTTTTGTATGTATGTAGCACTGGCTGGTTTTGCTTCTGGTTAAAGCAATAATAAATCTTTTGCCCTAATAGATAGAGTATTTATACCCTCTCTAGTCCTTCTTCACTTTGACAAAAATCTGCTGCTTATGATTGGCTGGGCAGATTTAAGAAACAGTGAAAATCTTTACGAAAAGCAGTTACAGTGCGTGAATAGTAGGCATTCTTCAGATTTAAAGAGGTCAAATTGATTTTTGTGTGTGTGTGACAGAATTTGTTCCTGGGGTGAGACTTTGAAGTAAAATTTCAAAGCATTGACTAGGGGTGCAGCTCTGCAGCTTCTTATTGACTTTGTTCAGAGATCAGGAGTTAAAACTGCATGCTGCACTTTGAAAATTTACCCCTAAGTATTGAGTTTTACCTCAGAATAATTTTTTTCCAATAATTTAATAAACCCCTGAGAATGTGGTTTATAATGGAAATGCTGACATACTTAAATTTAATGCTAATCACTGAAAATTAGTAAGGTCTTTAAACAGAACTTGGGCAAAACTTGCAACTCATGAGTCTCCTGTAGCTAATTAACAGGAAACATTTCAGAAATGCATAATCCTCAGAACACTGTGTTAGCAGTGGCCACGTCAATAGTAGGATCATATTTTGTTTTATTCCTTATACTTGGCAGTATCCTCCAATTCATAGGAGAGTGCTTCTGAACACCTGCCTATTTCCCAAACATATATGTGTGTTGTGGAATTGAGCTTGTCAAACTTAGAAGCTCACGGTGAGTAACATTTGTATACAATAACAGCATGATGGGTTCTTTAATATAAAAGCATCAACCAGATCAGTGCTGGTACAGTCGTGCCTGTTTGAGTAGGACCTCAGAAAAGAACGTAATCCTGTCTACAAATTGTATTAACAGTGTCCAGAACAATGATTTTGAGTCCAGGCATGTTTGCTGTGTTGCTTCCTCTTGCCTCTCTGTGGCTCCTTTGTACTTCCCTACGTTTCTCCATGGTAAAGTAACTGCAATGACAATCTAATAAATACCTTTGGAAAGAGAGAGGGATGTGGTGGTGAGGAGTATAGGAATTGCTGGTCTTGGAGATGAAAGAATTTGCTTACATGGGGCTGAGGTTTGGGAAACTGACCTTAATTTCTGAACTCTATAAAAAAGACTATGTTTTTTTGCACATTGTAGTTGCTTTGTGTTGTTTAGGTGGTGGCTGTGTTTTGTTGTACTAGGTAGGAAGGAGATTCACTAGATATAATTGTTAGCTGTAGGTCTGATCATGGCTGCTTTGCTCTCCCATCATGTCTCTCTACTTGGGCTACTTCTACAGGAGCCAATGAAGACAAAATGGCAGTAACATCTATATCTAAAATTTTGTGTTGTGGGTTGATGATCTCAAGTCTTAATAATCTAAATCAAAACATAGTACATCAAATATCATCTCCTTAGAAGAGTATTTAAAAGAGGAATTTGAAGGAGAATGGTGTGGTGGACCTGTGAATCTTTGCAGAGTTTATGGAAGGCAGTGTGGGAGAAAACACATAGATAAATTTGAAAAAGGAGTAACTAAACACATGTTTTCCTTTAAAAAACTGTTCCCCAAATACTAACATTTAATATTTTTAGTCACAATGGAACTCCTAAATGTCACAACCAATTTATACGATTTTCTGTAAAAAAGCAAACAAACAAAACCCGTGCATCTGGACTGACAAGCTGTATGCCAAGATTCAGCCAGATGCAATTTGAAATGTCCAAGACATTAAATGTGCCCTGAAATGGAGCTTTTAATGAAAGTGCCATCTCAGTCTCAGCTATAGTGAATGCCAATGTAACACGCTGCAAGGAATTTATCATGGTAGATCTCAACTGCAAGTAGGTTACACTAATCTAGAAGTAAATATACGGGAAATCTGCAGAAGTTAACGTCTGGGAGGTGATTTTTCCATCGCATATCCCATCCTGCCTGTGTTCTTTCTTTGTAGTAATGTATTTCTGATAACTACACAAATTTTACCAAACTTAAAGAAAAAAAAAAAAAGAAAGAAAAAAGTTGTGTGCTGTGTGCTTGGTATGCATCGTTTTGTTTCTTTCATTAATTCTTGCTGGCATTCTGGATGCTCAGATGAACAATAGCAGTAGCCTGTAAAGATCAATACCAGATTGCTGATAGTGCCTATCTATTCGAAGAGTAGATTATTTGATAAATGGTTTGGTCCATATGTTTTGACATTTGTTAGCTGTATAGCCCAGACCAACTCGTAGAACTGTAGTTCCATCATAAAAAGCAGGAGCAACAAATAGAATATTTCCTTTCTGGCACAAAACCTATATGTTGTAGTTTTAAAGCTGCAAGTAGTAGATTTCAAGACAGAAAAACACAAGCTTCAAGCTGTTAAAAGTTCATGTATGTTTTTCTTAAGTTTTGTAATTATGGTCTATGAATAAAATAATATGTATTTTGTGGCTTTGCAGTTGACAGAGCTCAGATCTCATAAAATTGTAGTCCTAGCCATTTTTTTTATGTCAGTGTCTCTATGTAGTGGATCAAACAGATTCCTCTGAGAGAACTCGCTTCTATCTTCCCACAAAACTTGCCCTCTTTCAAATAAACTGGGAAATTTAATGAAAGACCTGCAGTGAAGAATATCCAGAGCAGACTCAAAAGTTAATGAAACAAGCATCTGGAACTTTACACGAGCTCAGGTTTCAATTCCTAGCATTTAGGTCAAAATTCTGAATTATTTTTGGAAGACATATACTTATGCTTTCTTTTCTCTCAATGTATTATAATGTATGCTCAAACGCCTTATAATGTATGCTCAAGTGCAAAGTCCTGCACTTTATATACACTTAAATAAAGGACATTTTGTCATTTAGGTAGTGGTAGTAGTCAAACTCTTCTCTTTCTTCCAGTCCCAGAGGACCAAATAAATCTGTTTGTGAAAGGCATATCGCAGCATGCTCTGCAAACTGAATTCGAAGAAACAGCTTGTAGTTACTGTATTTATTTCAAGGCATTTATGAGAGGAATTTATGACTAAATTTCTAAGTAAAACTTATAATTCAAAATTTGTAAGTAAATTTGTAAGTAGACTTATAAGTAAGAAGACTATCCAATTCCTTATGGCTGCATTAAGAGACTAAAACTAAGTATTTCAAAAACAATTTGCAGTCCTTTTACAGGGAGACCTCATACGGATGAAAAGTACTACTGGAATAGACATGGCAGGAAAAATACAGTGAAAAATTGTACCTGCTACGCTTCAACTTTGAAGTGGATTTTAGAGTCTTATAAGCAAACAGGTAAACAACGTTGTTCTCCTCAGTTTGTGACTTTGACTTTATGCAGTGAGAAAAAGGATGGTGTTTGCTTAGAGGTCCCTGCCCTCTAAAGGTCTCTTAGGAGTTCATTAGGCCATTACTTGCTGAGTATGTGGTGAAGGGTATAGAAACTTTCTTCCTCTACCTCTTGCCATGTGTGACAAGTCCTCCTATGCCAGGAGTTCCTTAGGCTTTTGTGAGTGTTGCTGTCCTTTTTTGGATTTGGAAGGATTTCTTTCCTCTTCCAACAACAGCAGGTTGGTCCCTATAGAGCAAGTGAAGAAGAAATCGTCCAGTTGTCATTTAGTAACTTGGAGATACTTGGGTATGGGGTCTGTACCTGGATCTCTGCTAGGTTAAAATGACCTGTTTTTAACTGAAATGGATTTTAAGGAAGACCAGGAGTGGGGTCGGATTTTCTGGAATAGGAATGACAACTTCCTTTCTCCTTTCTTTTAACCCAAGATGTTGATAAACAAGAAAGTTGGTCTGAGAATAACATAGGAGGAGTTAGGGACTGACAGTTTTCCCCCATAAAATGGGGAGGAACAGGAAAGAAAAGACAGTCTGGCCTGGAAGAGGTATTTCTGAGTAGTCCTAAGAATGGATGAGATTTAACATAGGTAAATACTATCCTGTGTATCTTGTCCTTTTCCTACTTGTTTTGAATAATCAGTGGTAGCTTAATGTAGAATCGTGGAAAATGGGTGTCTCAGCAGGGGGCTTGATCACTCACTGAAAGGTACATACTGTATTATTTACTGTTTAAGCAGTGGTGCTATGCAGTCTGGTATCAGAGGATGATCTTTGCTTTTTTTTTTTTTTTTTCCCCCCTTTTTAAGACTTGCAGGAGGAAAACTTAAAATGTCAGTATTTCTCCTTTAAGTAATTAGCAGTAAGTAGATATAAGATCCCCGAACCGTTGCTCTCAGAATCATCTCAAAATAGCCACTTTCATGTTTTCCTGGTGTATATATGAAACAGGTGTATTAACATATTAATGATCAGATGTGTTATATTTAGCTCTGCATTTTAAGAATCTTTAGCAATGTAGAAAAGGATGATTTGACAGGCTTAATTCAACACTGGGCAACAAATAAAGCTTATAATGAAATTAACATAAATCATTAGCATTAATCATTCAGTATTATTGATAGCCATATAAAGAAATGTATCACAGCCCTGGAAGTAAAGAATTGAGGAGCAATATTTCTTGCCAGCTGTCCTGACGAGCTATGAGCCCATATGGTAGTGGTACTGGCTTTCCTTTCTAATTTTCCTCCTCTGCTTGAGCTGTCAGAAGCCCCTCTCTCTCCTTTTCTTTTCCCTCAGACTGCAGAGATAGCTTCTATGCCACTTTTTGGAAAATGCCAGCTTTTTAGAACAGGTCAGACTCCATCAGCATCTATGACTGTCACTAGCCATGTGACCAACATGAGCAAACTAGCTAGGTGACAATTAACATGCAGTCTACATTCATCGTTTTCAATTTGCTAACCTTCACTTCTACTTACACTTTCATGTCCAAAACCTAGTAAGAGTTTTCCACACTGGGAAACAACATACTTGTAAAGTAGCATTTGGAAATCGTGTATTTGGAAATGTGTGTATTTGAAATTTGATATGAAAAAATTGAATAAATGCAGGTGTATCTCATGGTGTTCAGTCATTACTCCCTGGATAACTTTTTTTGCTTGTGTGTTGCCCTCCTCCTCCTCCTTTCCTCCCCTCCTTCCCCCCCCCCCCCCCCAAAAAAAAAAAAAAAATGAAAGAATTGAGGTTAACATAATGAACACTGCTAACATCGCCTGTGCTGGAAGCTTTTGAGAACTTGAAGTTACTTAGTCATCTCTATTTACCTGAAGTAAGCTCAATGAAACATGAGGTAAACATGGGTATGGAGACTAAGTAGCAGGACTGACAGTATTATCCCTAAAGCTATAATCTCAGGTGCTTGTTCTAATCATAGACACTGCATACTTTCTTCATAGTTTTGGCATGCTTTCGAGTGTTAGACAAATCTTCATCATCAGCAGTGCTCAGACTTGGTGCTGTGAGAACATGAGCAAAGTCGGTGCACTGGGGAGGTATCACAGAGTTATAATCTTTGGATGGCAGTGATGAAAATTGCCTCCTTTTCCATTGTTTTATATCTTTACCTGTCCCTTTTTATTTCTTTGTGTGGTATGAGCAATTGAAATCATTCTGCCTCTCATGAGCCGTCTCCGTTTTCCTAGTTAAAAGTAAATGTAAAATGGCTTCAAATTAAGAAAACCATGCATATGCAAGCAATTTTTACATTTCCTTGTAACTTTTTACAGTTGGTTCTTTGTATTTACCTTTAAATGTCTAAATATATGGAAAGTAAGGCTTTTCCATTCTTAATGCCAGATCGTGCAGTATACAAGGGATATGGTTAGCCATTGTCAGAGCATTGCACAATAGTACAGTACTGTCAGCTCTCCTTAAAATGTCTTTCTTTTTTAAGCGTCTTCGTTAAAAGGATCTGGTATACTTAAATGCTGGTTACTAAATTTAAGTTACTGGACTTTCTATTGAATAATTAAATATCCTTTTTCAAGGAACAAGATTCTGCCTTCTATTGCCATAAAATATTCTTCATTTTCAAGTTAGCTACGTGCAGAAGAGCATAAAGAAAAAACAGGTGCTTGAAGGAAACATGTATGAGCGTAGAAAAGAATCCCATACTTCGTCACTCTTGGGCAATCATGTGTTCATCTCTTAAATTTGCATGGGACCTTAATCTCCAATATAGAAATACATACCATTCCCTTATGCTCAAAGTCAGTGTTGCAAGGGAGCATAATAGCCAGGACTGGTATCCTATACCAAAGCGAATAGATCCCTTAATTTCATGGTTTAAAAAATACTTGAGTTGACCTCAGTATAATTCCTATATTTTAGTCATTTAGGTGTCATGGCTCAGTAATCATTCATTAACTATAGTGCTTTTCAAATGAAGAACTGAGATGAAAATTTTTCTTAATGATGACAAGTGATGTAATTTAGTTTTATTCGTATATTATAGTGGTGCCCGCTAGCGCCGCTGTAGTTAAGGGTCTGTCAGTGGTTCCATTATAAACCCCTATTTTCAGAGGGTTTATAACTCAAAAATTGATTTTAGACTTAAAACTGCCACCCAAGGTCTAAGTCCTGGAGGTTGTTTTTATATACAAATTGGCATTTTGGGGAGGAAAGGTTAATAGTTTCTCAACTGTAAGAACAAGACTGAGGATTTTCTGGTTTAGACTTATATTTGTGCTTCTATCATACTAAAATCACTTCATCCATCTCAACACCAAAGAAAAAAAGGCACTGTCAAGTACTTTATGACCAAAGAAAGACTGCAGATCTTATTAACCACAGCGTAAGAATTAAATTGTTCTGAGGCTTGTAAAAGCAAGTCCGTGGCTTGGAAAATCCCAACTTTGACTTTGATCAGAAGTTAAAATTTCTTTGAGTGTAGTCATTTAGGAAACTGGGGTAGAGAATGAAGCAAGGCCTCTTTCTTTATGCAAGGCAAGAGAGTCAAAACGGATGGGCTGCTTTGCCTTATGCTATAAAGAAGCTGCAACAAAACTGGTACTAATATTATAAAGGTAATTTTCAGAGGAGCGTAAGGTACTTATCAGGTCTTAAATGGTATCTCTGGAATTGAGAACAGGATAGTAAATATAGTAGTGGCTTACTAAAAGCTCCTGGGAAGGATGGAAGTTGGCTTTGATCCTAGCAGGAACAAAATGAAGACTGCTGCTTCTGTCCTAGAGGAAACGGGAGCTCCAGCAAGGAAACCTCCATGACTCAACACACAGAGGTAGGTTGATGAGAGGAGGGAAAGCCTTGGTGCTCTCTGTTCTGCGTAAGAGCCCTCAGAAAAGGGGGGGCTACACACTGAAAGAGAATCCCAGGCCAGGTGACAATCAGCTCCTACTGATTTGTCCTCTGGTAACCACACTCCTGCTAAACTTAGAAGAAACAGGGTTGATCAACTTTAAATAATAGTAATACCCTACTTGGAATTACACTATTAAAACTGAGAATAAATATAAAATGAATGCCAAAGAAATCATAGATTTATTATAGGCTTACTTTGGCTTACCTGAAGGTCAAATCTCATTCTGAGTCTTTAAAAATGACCTCATAAAGATTAGAAATGAATAGGTGGAACCAGAACCTGCAAATACAAAGACCTTGCATTTGTATGCAAGCTTTGCATTGGATTCTGGAATGTAGATTCACTACACATGCACATGGTTTCTCCTACTGTAAGAAACAAAAGAATAAAAAAAAATCAAGTTTTTTCAGTTCTGCAACAGAATTACTTATCCTGCATCTATTGGAATTATTTATGATTAATGGTCCTGTGTTTTGTTTTCAGTCCAGGTCTGCTGTCGCTCACAATTATAGATAGAAATATGAGAATTGGCAGCTGTTAGATATGCATCTCTCTCAGAAGAGAAAAAGAAGCTTGATATTTCTTGAGGAGGGAAAGTTTCTGCCTAGTTTTTTGTTCCAGAGACACAGCATAGTGGGTTGTCTAAGACAATATCCCACAACTAGACCTATCTCTAGAAACCCAATTATTCTATGGAGACAGCCGATCCTTTCTGTCTTTAGCAGCAATATTTTTTACTCTTCTCATAATAATGAAGAGAAAAAATTTCAAGATATTCACATAAATAATAAAAATTGGGTTTTTTTAATAATAATAAAAAGCTTCCCACTAGATCCAAAGGTATCAACGCACAAAAAAAGTATGCATTTTAATCTCATTCTCACCTGTATCTTTAAGAAATGTTAGAGAGATGCTTTGTTTTTCCTGACAGCTTCTGCATGTTATCATACATTACAATGCACTCTACTGCAGAGACCATACGTTTTTGTACAGTTGTATAGAAACTGTATATTACATGAGACCTGTTGGTGCCATATCACCATAAATGCAGACCTGTGTATAGGCTTGCATTAGGGAAAGGAGAAGAGTAATACATACTCTCCTGTTTCTGATTCATGGCAAACTCGGCCTCCTTGACTAGTCACGCTGGGTTATGGGCTGTCTGCACATTTGAAGAATGCTTGGACTAGGGAAAGAGGGATAATATCTGGGAGAACAGTTTAGGACTGGTGGTTAAAAGCAGATGTAGTTGTGTAACCGTAGACACTAATGTGAATTTAGGCATACCATTTCTTTATTTTCTTTAAATTTCAGCTATTTGTAAAATGTGAGATTTAATGAAATGCTGTTAGTGCAGTTTATGGCTTTGTGAGAAGATGCATGGTGAAGCAGTATATTGTACATTTAGAGTATGAATTTTACTGTGCATTTTTAAAAAATATTTTTAGAATTACTGTATTTCTTGCACTGAAAAATTCCATTGGAAATCTTCAGTGTTTCCCAGAATAGGATTACCACTACAAGGAAGGTAATCTCAAGTTATATTAACCTGCACAAAGCTTAAGATGCGGAATGACATCTCCTCTCAGATGGCTTTATGAAGGTTAAAGTGGCACTTAGCTCTTAGTCCACCACTGTTAGCACTATAGACTGCTACGTTTCAATAGCTGTCATGGCATTTTGATGGAATAAATTTATGATCCTCTAAATAGTTTTTATTATTAACAAAAAGTACTTAATCATACAAAGCTGCTATATAATGAAGAACTCTCTGGTTTTATTTTTACTATCTATTTTGTTACTGCATTTTCAACTAACTCCATTACTTAAAAAAGTATATCTAGTAAAATATTTATTCCAAAGGCTGAGATCTTTGTGTCTTACCTTTCTTTTAGAATAGTTTTGGTAATATCGGAAAGATTTGGAAAGTTTTATGGAAGTAATGCAACAAATGTAATTTTTGGATAAGTTCTGCTGAGAACAGTTATGCATTCTGGAATAAAACTGGTTTTGTCAGAGAGTTAGTATTGGTCTGTAACTAATCAGTCACCAAAAGGAGCTACCTGATGATTGTTTTTATCATAAGGGTAGTATTTTTTTATTTTTTTATTAATTTCCAGGAAAACACATTTATTTTTTCTTAAACCAATCCTTGTATACAGACAATACAGCTGACTAATATACAGCTGCGTATAGATACTTGCTACCTCTAGTCTTCTGTAAGCGCAAGTAAAGCTCTACAAACTCAAATCTGTGGTACACACGTAAGCAGAGATTTGCATCTTTGAACATGTGCGTAGCATCTCTGAACACTAGCTGTGTAAGCAGGGGTTCATTGCTGATGGCAGCAAATCTTCTGGCTTCTGACCACTATCTGAGCTCTCCCATCATTGTTATATTTAATGATTTCACAAACACTCCATTTGTTGATGAAACAACTGGTAGGCTGTGGAAATACTCCCCCAAAATAGGGATGATACCAAGAAGTTGAGGCACCTACCAGTCTGTGAGAGTGATGCATGAAACGTGACAGATTAATTCAAATCTAGTGCACTGATTCATGTCTTTCTGTCTGGTTAAAACTACAGTAGAAGATAAGGACAGGGTGATACTGTAGAAGTTGCACCGTTTTTAAGGGTTTTCTGTTAAGGACACATGTATTTACTCATGGACCTGTTTTTGTTGTAGGCAATGTAATTAATTATATAATGCAATCAGATACATTTTCCATTTAGAGATGTGCAAAAGGTTGTGTTGAAGAAAACTAGGTGTCTTAATTTGCCTGTTTTTATTTCAAGCTGTTTGTGTATGTGCAAGCAGCAGAAATTCTGCTAGCTTTGTAGGTGAATTGCAGTACCGGTGGTGAGTACAGATTATGCATCTGTTCTTGCATACTTGGATTTGATGAATTCTCTTTTGTGCTCTCAAACCTAAGAATGGTATTAATTTACCCATGATCTGACACCAAATCTATTTGTTTAAGATAGGTATCTGCCAAGGAGCTCGTTTCGCTGGTTTTCTACAAGTAGTATTAGTGGCTTCTCAGGTCTTCATTCAGTTTCACAGTGGTAGTCTCGTGTGATGTCCATGTGATTTAAAAGCAGTCCCTCTGAGAAAGTGTTACTGCTTTTGAAATCAGTAAAAATGCGGTTTAAAAAAGCCACCAACCACTTGTTTTATTTAGTGAGATATTGACATGATAGTTTCTATATTAAGCACTTAATTTGCTCCTTCCTAGAAATCGGGTCCAAAATAAAAGCATTTTGGGGAGTAGCATAAAGACACTCTTTTTCTTAAGCATTTAGGAAGTGTGGAGAATAAGGGATAGCAGTACTGATGGGAGAAAGGTGTTATCCTTAGTCTGATTCATTTTACAGTTTGGACTACGTTAAATCTGTGTTGACAAAGCATGCTTTGAAAAAATTCGTAAGGTGCTTAGTGTTGCAGACAGATTCTGGTTTTGCTTTGCAAATCTAAAACCAGCGCAGAGGATAGGCAAGGCTAACACTCTGTGTCCCACCTGTTGTCTGGTATCTAAGCAGATGTGTAATATGCCATTACAGTCACCAGGACCATACATATGCATAAAAAAGTCTTAGAGATGACTCACGATGTAGTGAGTCATGGAAATTGAATATTGAGACTTAGTTTATCATTAAACGGCAAAAGTTTTATCACTGTATATGTATTCTACTGTAAATAAACAACAGTATCAGCTCAGTCAATATACATGTGCTCTAGACCTTTTCTAATTATCTAACCGAATCAGCATTTTAAGATTCAGTTAATAAAGATGTCCAAATATTCAGATACTTGCTACCTGCTTCTACACATGGGTAACACCAAAAAACATGTGCTTTTCAGTGGCAAAATCACTGGAGAAGAAAAGTCTTTTTTTATTTTTCTTAAGATTTAAAACCTCCAGGGCAGTTAGAAAACCATGTTTTTCATTGAACTGTGTCTTTTTGAAATTCACAAGCTTGACATGTCATTGGCATGACGTGTCTCAGTCCGTTACACAGAAATGCCACTTTACACTGTGTGACGTGACAGGCTGACAAAAAGGGACATGACGCACCAGCCCAATGGGATGTCAAGCCTGAGAAATTTAAGCCATGCTGTTTGCTAAAAAAAATAAAAAAAAATAGGCAAAGTGAGGGGGAGCACGCTCTATGCTGATATCCAGTACTGTTGGATTTTACAGTTTCTAAAAGGCTTTCTTGGTTCAGTCATGCCTTTCTCTTGTGTTTGATAATAAACCATGCAAATATAAGTTTCTGCTTTTGTACGTTTTATCCAGTGGGAGCGCAGAGTCTTGAGTTCCTCCACAATGCTTGGCAAACCTTTGTAGAAATCCTATGTACTTGCAGCACTTGTGACATGGGGATCTGAGTTACAGCGGTACATTGTTCTACGTTTGGGATTGCTACACGCATAAACAAGAATTGTTCAAAGATCACTGTGATAACATGACATGCTATAAGTCACAGTTCAAAATCCATGAAGGTTTTAGAAATTTTTTTTAGTCATGTTATGTTTCTAGAAGATAGTACGAAGTCCGTGCAGGGCAGGAGAAATGGAAGGGCAGGAGAGCTTAGAAGAATTATAAGATCATTAACAGGCAAGTTTTTCTTCTGAAGGAGGCTTTCCCTCGATATTTGTTTCCTTTAAGTAGCAGCAAAAGTATTTCAATAATCTCTAAAGAGTTTAAGAACAATATACTTAATTACTATGAGTAATTTCAGAGCTAATTAATGTGATAAATCTCTATAGTGAAGTATTCTTAGCTACTGATCAACATAAAATGAAATAGATTAAAGTCAGTGCAGATGTATCTTCTAGTTAATTTTACATTTGGTGTGGAATAGTGAAAATGAGCATGCAGACGTGTATGCAGACGTGTATGCGTTTCGGTTTAGAATTTGAATATTCTGAGTTGCGTCATATGTACGTGCTTTTAATGCAGTCTTTCACATGCAGATTTCGGCATGGACCTTTTAATAGGTTGCAATAATGGCTGAGTTAAAATAGACAAATTAAATTTAGTATTATTAAAAACCTGTCATGATTGTTCATCTGTTAAAAATAATAATTCACTCATGGGTAAAAAGTGCAAGGAATAAATTGCTGCATACATTTTTTTGTTAGATTCTTTGCATTTTATGCATTGCAAAAACTTTACATAGAGATGAAAATCTAAAATTAAATTTCTTCCTTCTGGGTTGCTAAACATATGGAATAAACTTTGACTACAAGACCATATATCAGCTAAAATACAAGTATATAATGCTAGTGGGATGTGACCTTAAATGTGAGTCTGAAGAGTGCTTCTGTAATTCCTGGTGGTAAAAAATATCCTTCTACTTTCTCTCATTGGCATGTTTGAAACTGATGAAAGAAGTTGGTCTATACGCACAAATTCTCCTTTGTGGAAACATTTGTCCATCTTTTCACAAATAGACTTTCCTGACCTATGATTGGTTTCAGTTTATGTACAGTCTTTCCATTGACTTTGGTGTGCTTTGGATTGTGTCCAAAAACGTATTTTTTAAGCTGGACAGATCCTGAGAATACTTCTTCAGAAAGAAGTCTGATTCTAGTTTAAAGTCACAGGGTTGTTGAGAATCTTTTCCTCTTAAAATGTTCATGCCTAGCTCCAAAGACACAGGTATACTGCCTGAATAATTGCCCGTGGCAGGTCTCTCTGACCTTCCACACCTGTTTACTCCCCTATGTGCTGGCTGACAGGGCATCTGAGATTGTATCCCATGGATGTCTGCGTAAGGTATTGTAATGATTATAATGTCTCAAGCAATCATATATGGGAAAGACACATGCAATCTGCTCATAGAAATGGCTGTAGTGAGAATAGTAGACTCTAAGATCAGAGACGGGTGCTTTAACACCAAACACTTTCCCTCTTTCCCCAGGGAATGTGGCAGAAAGTTGGCTCAGCAAACCATGGCACTAGGCACAGTGAGGGGTATCATGAGATCCATTGCCAAGGCAGAGGAACAGGATGTTTGGTATCGGGATTGCATGCCTTTACTGCTACATTGGTCTGTAAAACTCTTCTGTAAAAATAATGGCCAGCATTTTGGGAGGGTGTAATCTGTACACAAAACCATGTATGTATAGATTTTGAATTGTGTAACTGCAATATGTAAACCAGCATGCAATTTCTGCACAGAAACATGTAGAAAGGTAGTACTAGAGTAGTAAGGGACTGGATAACTAGTACTACCTACATTTTTTAACTTGCCTCTTTGCTGCAAAGGAGTTTAGGTTTTGTAGCTGGACTTTGCAGCTATACCATCATAGCAGCAGCAAACTAAGGTCAGGAGCTCAGTTAGAGTCTCTTTCTGCAGTTACTTCTGCTTTAACATGGCTATTAAAAGTAGCCTGTGCAGTCTGCTATTGTGGGGACCTCTGGAGCAGGAGGTTTCAAAATTGAGATGAACAGGTCAGTTCAAAACTATTAGATTTTTTTGTATTTTTCTAAAGATTTCATGCATGCAAGCTAGTGTGGTAGTGCACCTATGTTGAGAACTGTACGAATCACATATTTTCCAAAGGGAACTAGTTACTCTGTCGTCATCATATTCTTGAAGCTGAACTTTTAAACATGTGACTGTTTTTATCCAGATCCAGCTCTGCCATTCTCAACTCCTTGCTGTAGCTCAGCCTCTGAGCTTACATAATGAAGCTATTAGTATTTTATGAATTGAACTCTTTTTCTCTTGGGGAAGGGAGGGCTTCCTGAGTGTGTTAAGCAAAGCAGAATTCATATGAATCATATGGCTGAATTACAGTACATCTACTTATGCCCTTGAACTTTATGATCTGCTGCAAAAGACACAAACATTTGTAAAGGTATGGAAATGGTATGATCTGGGTTCGACGCTTAATATGTCAAACATTAATTAAAGCTGAAGAAATGTAAGTTTGTTATGGAAACAAAGAGAAACACAGAACAGCGTGTGCTGCAAGCCAAGTCTCTGAAATATTCAGGAATCCTGCTTAGAGAATGTTGTTATCAGCCCCCAAAACACATTTGCTAAAAGTTCTCCTCCAGTGGTTTTTCTTCCTATATTTTGAATTCTATCTGTTTGGAAAAACCCAGGCTCCCTTTTCCTTTAAATCTAACGTTGATACCTATTCCGAAAGCACAAGAAGGATCTGAATCTATGAAGCCTAATGATACTGCTTTGGATTTTTAGCTCCAATGAATGACACTTCTTTCATGGCTGATGGTCTGGGTTAGTGAAACAGCTAAATCAGTTAAAAACATGCAGATTAACTTGATAGTTTGCTGGTGTGTGTTTTGTTTGTTTTTTTTTTTTTTTTTAAAGGTGTGGGGGTGTGGTTTTTTTTGTGTGTTTTTTTTTTTTTTTTTTTTTTTCCTCCCTGTTGGCTTTTGGTTGGTTGGTTTGTTTTTTACCTGTGGTCCTGCTACTGCCACATGAAATCCACTACATCTGCTTTGGCAGAGGCTGTGCAATTTTGAAGACTTTGATTTTAGCCATATCCTTTTTGTTATCATATTTCAAGACATAAGTTATACTTGGTTTTTGGACTGTGACTTTTGGAAATAAATTTTTAAACAATATGTGTTCTTGGGTCTGCAGGATTGATTTTATTTTTTTTTTCCCTGCTTCTTCAGAGCCTTTAGCTTCCTTAGGTTTTATTTAGACAACATTATGCATGTCTTTGCTCCTGTAATATGCAGATTCAAATGGTAATAAATATGCTCTTTGTGCTGAACAAAGAAGCCTAGAAATTGCATCCTTGTCCACATAAGAGTGGCACATGAACTGAGTGGTTGCAAATCCTACTTGAGTGTATACAAGCATAACAACTTTAAAAGTGCATGTATGTTTTCTTAAGTCTGCAGAATATGATACACTGTGAAGACAGCATTGAGTTGCAATTGCTCGGAGAGCACACTGATAGACAGATGGGCTTTGATAAAAGAAGTGACAGATGTCATAAATTTCTCTTAAAGAAAAGCGCTATTGTTTCTGCTACTTGCTTACATATGTTTTCAAGCATGATTGTCTTAAGTGTTGCTGATAACTTACATTGCACTGATAATTCAGTTGCATTTTGCAGTTTTCAAGAAAGGGTTAAATTCTGCAAGAATACTGCTACTCTCTGAATTTTCCTACTGATTCACACTCAGTGCATGCAGTCGAAGCAAGATTGTTAAAGTGATCCTGATTATTGGACAGATAATTACACTTTGAAAGAATATAGGTTTTCATGTTGGTTTTTTTTTGTTTGTTTTGTTTTCTATTGGAGCATATTGCTGTAGGTGTTACCTGTTTTCAAAAAGCTTTTCTGAGCACAAGTGTGCACAGGCTCTTTTTAGGTTGTTCTCATCTGCTATGAACTCTTTCTAGCTCAGGAAGTTGATCACTTCTCTCCTAACAGTGTGTTCCCTGAGAGCATTGTAAAATACACTAATAGAATTTTGCCTACTAAATTGTATTTGCGCTGTGTTTCCTTTGTTAGAATCCCCTCCTGTATTAGATGACACTTTGTTCAAAAGAAAAAAACAAGCCAACATCTCCCTTGTATCATCTTCTCTAGTTTCATAACCTCAAACATTAGCAACTGAATTTCTCTTGAACTCATAAACCACCTTACCAAGTGCTGCCTTCTGTAGTTTAGCAGGGGAGCAAAAAAGGGAACAGTCATAAGCTCAGAATTTTCCTCAGGAAAGCTAAGGCGGAAGGTTACACAGGCTGCCTGGATGAATTTACTTGAGAGTTTTGCTGCCGTCTATCCCTGAATGTAGGCGTGGAGTAATGCAGCTACTGCTGCGTGTGCGCTCACTCTGGTTATGTTTAAAGTAGGATTCACACCCTGAAATGTCTGGATGTCTGTTCACCTCTGAGCTTGTAAACTTGTTGTTGGTGTGATGAATCTTCCTAATCAGGCTGAGGGTTGCATGAACTTTCTAACCAGGAAAATATTTTCTACATCTGACTAAGAGCGTTTACGCTGTTTTTAAAGTTGGTTTGATGGAAACTGTAGATAAGTGCCCACCTAAAACAAGTGATAGTCACAAAATATTATGCATCCATGTAGTTGAGCTGTGACAAGTGAAAATGGGGATTGTTTTGCTTTCATTTGCCTGGAGCATACGCAGGTAAAAAGACCAGATTAAATGCTTTTTGTGATTTTTTTTTTTTGTTTTTTTTCTCCTCCCTGCCCCCATTTTCTTTCTTCATTGAACACTGCCTGAAAGGCGTATTTTCTGTTGAAGGTGTACAACTACCAAAGGAGATAATGTTGGATACTTTAATTTGAATAGGCTCTTAAATTTATGATTAAATAGTAATGTTTGTGTGAAACGTGGAGAAGAATGCTATGTAGCCTGTGTGCATTAAAATTCTTACTCAAACATAAAGTCCATGACTTTGATAATGGTCTGTCGTATAGTACAAAGATTTGCAAAAAAATGACTATTTGTTAGTATGTTTTTGGAATTAAGTGTTTTTAAGAATATTGAAACTAAAATGTGGTCAAACTACTAGCCTTTGAAGCATCGCCAAGCATAATGTCATATTGTTAGGGCATGAATAGTTTTAGGAAGGAATCCAGGGGCTTTCCATAGCTATTTACTAATGCCAAAGACAACTGAGTGCTGGAAAACTGTAAATGCACAGAAAAATGTGTTTAAATAGTATCCTCATGGGTATCGTCTTTCTCTTAAAACTTACTCTTTTGGTTTCATATGCTATGTGTGATATTCTGTGGCATAATTAACAGTGCCAATGAGCAGGGAATATCCAAATTACCTGGTCCAGTTTGGTTGTGGTGTAGGTAGCAGTGTAAGATGTTTATAGTCCTTGCAAGGGAAATATATTAAATGCAAGCTGTTTCTCATTTTAGGCATGATGTTCACTATGCTTTTTTCATAGTAAAAGGCAGTATTGGCCATAAGGTAACAGTAGTGGACCTGATCTTGATGTACGCTAATTGTAGCCTGTGCTAAGGTGCTATCTGCATGGGTAGCTTTGAGCTTTTCTGTCCAATATAAAACTACTTCTTTCTTTTTTTTCTTTTTTTGTTGTGCAAGTGTGGAAGGCAAAAAGCTCAGGCGATGACATTACTGTCACCTGCTTAAAACAGTATGAAGTTCTTCAAGAATCGGCATAATCTCCAGGGTTCACTGTTTTCCATGAAAGCATTTATTTCAGTCAAAATACTTCACGTTCTTCTCTACACAGACATTTCAAGAAAAGTTAAAAACATGCCATTTTAAAGGGAAACCTTACCTTCCTTTACAAATATACATACTTTTAAGTAGATCATACCATTGTGGAATCAAATCGGACACCTTATTAGGCACACGTGATTCACATGAAAGCTAAATAAACTGAGATGCTTCTAATGAAAAGATGTAACTGAAGCTGTTTTAGATTGGTGAACAAACCTTTCTGTTCACCTTCTTTATTTTTAGTTCATTGTTTTATCTAGTGTCTTCCTCAATAACCGATACTTTAATTCTGTTTAAATTAAAACCAAAATAAGGCCTCCTGGTTTTTTTACTTTCTTTTATTTTATACGTATGATTTGCCCTCTCAGAGCAAGGGGAAACAATCTTGCCCATCTGCTTGTAAAAGCATGATGAATCTTTTGAATATGCGAATGTAAGATCTGTTGTTCAAGATGTCATGTTTTTCCCTCTGTTGTTAGCTCGGAGACAACATGGAATACCCTGATTTACCTGTGTAATCCCATAGTGTCTCAGGTGCCAGGACTTGCTGTTGAGATCAGCATGTCTCCTGTCAGAAATGGTTGGAGTGAGACAGGGACGGCATGACCACTGGGCGCAAAAAGCTACAGAGGTCAGGTTTCAAGGACAGCCAGCATGGCAGTGATGTGGCAGTGACAAGTTGTCAAGTGAGCAAATATAAAAGCGGGGTTGGGAGGGAGGGAGAAGGAAAAAGTCTTGTCATTTCTGATGAAATATTCAGCGTAGCAGGTAGCAATGGACTGAATGGATTACACTCATGAGTTTGGTGATTGTTTTTTAAGAATGGTGGGGAGCTGATTGCTCGCAGTAGACACCTGTTCAGTTGTTGTGAATACTTTGTTTACCAGCCTGATGATGCTCAACAAGAGATGTCCGTCATAAATTGCCGACTTTAAATTTTTGAATAAATTAAATATTACACTTGTTTATAGGAGTAGCAACGTCAGGCTTGGGTAAGACACCTTTTAGAGCCCTAAACTGCTGTTAAGTCATTTGTATAGATCCTTGAGTTGCTATGGAGTGATGCATCTTAGAGAAATTTGGAAGGAAAACTATAATAACCATGCCAGTTCTGAATGATCATAAATAATCATAATTAACAACTCTGCTGTGTAATTTTGTTGGTTTGTTTTCAGACACTTTTCATTTTATTTTGAATTTTTTCATATTGTATTGAGTTGAAACACTTCTGTTTGTAGTTCTGTGTATTCCATAGTATATGAGAGAATAGCATACTTTATTTGTCCCTGAAACAGACCGCAGTAATATGGTGACTTTTATCTCCTGGCATATCTGCAGAGTTCTTGATACCAGATTTCTTAATGGTAAAAGCATTCTACTACATGCATGTTATTCCTTGGATCTGTAACACTTTCACGAGCCTGCATGTGTGTACATGCGCACTAATTCTGTGTGTATATGTGGAATAAATGTCAATTTAAGCTTGATTAGTGTAATCTCATTAAGAATAAATACTACAAGAAGTGTATCATGATTCCCAGTGAAGTCCTGGAACAGCTTGCTATAATACGAGGAAAAATGGTGTATTTGTCTGCTGAAAGAATGCCTGCATATTCTGCTATGTAGAATTTAGCAATTCAGTAATCATAGTTCTTTTTTGTTAATGTGCACATTTATTCTTAAATTAGTAAACGTGATCAAATGCTTTATTGTGGATATGTATGGAAAAATGTTTTAAATATGTTTTCTGTATTAGATTTCTTCTGGGTGTACTTTTAACTGCCATCAATTACTTTTTAAGTTTAACTTTTCATTTCTTTACATGAGGGAGCAGCTGTATATTGACGACTAGTGATGCTGAAGGGAGAAATGGAAGGTTGTCTTTACTATCCTACTCTCTTCTTTGTGTCTAAACCCATTTAATTATTTTTTAATTCATCTGCAGCTGCTCAGGTTATAGTTGTGGTAGTGGGGGGATAGAAGGAATGAAAACAGCCTAAATCCATAGTCAATAAGTCAGTATTTAAAAATGGATGAATATTACTTTTTAGCCTTACAAAAATACGCTTATTTGCTTGAGAACTTAGGTGGAGGACGAAAAATTTCCTGAGGCAAAATGGTCTTGGAATGAAAAGAGAAAATAAGTATAAATGAAAACAAAGCTATGAAAATGTTTAATGACTCAATGCAGTTTTGTCTCATTAAAGAGCAATATACTTAAAGAGTAACCTTAAGAGTTTAAATATAAAAACAGACGCAAGAAAGAAGACAGAAGTCAGTATGTAGAGTGAATGAGAGTAATGTGCATGGGGAGCCTGTCAACTGGGATCTTGCCCACCTGAGGGCTGCTAAGCATCAGCGTCTTTGCCACAGTAATGCTTGAACTATGCTTCCAGCCAAATCACTGTGTCTGTCTCTTGCTGTGGATTTTTGGCAGTGGATTCTCAGAGTTGCAAGCTGGCTTTCACACTGCCATGCGCTCTCACTCCCTGCTGATGCACGCTGCAGGTGATAACACAAAGATATCAAAGACTTTTTCTTCAGTCTCCCTCTCCAGAGCTCCATGTCTTCCAAGTGAAGGGGGAAAAAAAAAAAATTGGAACAGAAGTTTCAGAGGTGGAATAAAGCAAAAGCCCCCAAAAGATACATGTTGAAATCCAGCAGAGCAATTGTTCAATATTGATAATCTGGCAATGCAATACGCTCTTTTCTCAGAATGAGACTTGGAATTTGAAGTGCCTGTAAAAGAGAATTTGGACTTTCATTTTTAAAATGCAGATTTCTAGTCTTTTCCTAGGAAAAGTTTCCTTGGAAATGTAAGTTCATGCTTCCAATGAATGGAAGACCTTTCCAGTTACCCCATTATGAAATATGAGAGAGAGGAGTCGTGAAGAACACTAACCTCCTGCTCCAGAGGACTGCCAGACTCCCCTGTACCTCCTCTCTTTCACTGATTATTTAGGCGACTTTAGCGATGCGCACATTTGTGTATAGCCCTTGAAAATTGTGAGAACTGCCCATTAGTTATGACATAGAAATATACTATTTGACCATTTTATTTTTTGTAACAAGGTCTGGAACCGAATTGTTTAAAACTTAACATTCAATGCTGCTACGCACTCCCATTGTGTACTATGGGATGTGGTGTAGTCTCTGGTCATTGTCTTAGAGAGTTAATGTGCTTCCAGTTTTGTTAGCTTGGTTCTTGCTACTGGAAAATCATGTATCTGAATTTTTAGACGTGTTCCTGATGGTTCTTGTTGTTGCCGCCTATCTTCACCTTGTGAAGGTTGCTTTTCCATGAATAAATGGTAAAGCGCCGGTCAGTATTGTCTTCAGGGTCACTTTGGAATTCAGTTTTCTGAAAGATGGCTGGCAAGCAATATTTTCGTTCATATAGGAATAAGAAGTTGCTGCAGCAATCTCGTGTGTATTTCTCCTGCGCCTAATTCGAGCAAAATTAGTGGGACAGGAAACTTTCTGTCTGCAGCCTATTTACCTCTCTTTCTAAAAATCATGAATGTTTTGTACACTTGTGAGGTTTACCCAGTGACCACTTACAAATCCTACCTGGCATCTGCGCACATTACACAGTGACTGCTCTGGCCTTTGTGTTAAGAATCACAGCAGTGATTGTGTTGTATAACCTCCATAATTTCTTTATCTTAAGTCTGATTAAGTCTCTGATTTGGTCAGATATTTAACATCATGCCCACTTATGGCTGTTTTGCTTAACATAAATGAGTTGTTTTTTTTTTTTTTTTTTAATATGGCCAAGAGATGCCTCTGAAAATAGAAATATAAGCTTGTAGGAAATCTGGCAAAGCCAGAATTTCACCAAATACTCTTATTGTTCAGTGTGTTCTGGTTTGCCAAACTGGTTAAAAAAATATGTCTTTTTTATTGTCTGAACTCTAACATATTCAGTAGTGTGTATTACTAATAGAATAAATGAAAAATGTATTTCTTTAACACTGTCATCTCTCTCTCTGACATGCATCTTGAGATGATTTGCAAATGCTCAGTTGTATAAGTGGCTTACAGAGGGAAATCAGTTAGCCTCTAATGTTATGCTGATGCATGGCCAGTTGCTTGAACCCATTAATGAACTAATCTCTGATACTCCACTAAATGGTATTCTTGCTCTTGCATGCTGCACATTTTGTTTCAAGTAAAATCAACATTAAAAAAAGATAATTTAAATGGATTGTGGCTCTTATCCTACTTTTTTCTCATATGTAATTTGAGAGAAATTAGAAAGTTTGCTATCCAAAGCAAAATCTTGTTGTGTCTCTTTTTTGTGCTAAGGCAGGGTTATTAAAACCTATGCTTTGCTTTTGGCTGACACTGAAACTAAATAGCATCTTCTACATACAGAACAATCTTTTAAAACAATATGCCAGGACACTTGTATTAAGCACAAAGTAATTTTTCTTTATTTCCCTTTCTATCATCACTGATTATGAAAATAGTTTTGTGTAAGTACAGATTCTCTCTCCCTTATAATCAGCTACCTCCTGCCCGATTCCTTAATTAATGACATAATTCAGTGTTCTGGACATCACAATCACTTCCAGGGTAGTGAAATATGATCAGAGCTGCCTGGAATGTGTGTAACGAACCCCCCGTGTGAAGGTCGTGCCTCTGTTGTGTTTTCCTATCCGTAGAAAAAAATATGCTCTCAATCTAGATGACTTTCATTTTTAGATTAAAGAAAGAACAATTGAAACCCTCCAGAGAGAAAGAACAAGTATAAAACTTTCTGGAAACACAAAACATCGTGGTAATTCTACTTCTCAAGCTGCCTCAGAAGTCTGTATCTTAATGCATGGGTTGGTAGTGCTTCCCACTGAAGAACATGGTAGAGAATCAAATTAGCATGTGCCACGCCTCTCTCTTTTTTTTTTTTTTCTGTTTGTTTTTGGGTTTGTTTGGGTTTTTTTTTGTGTGTGTGTTTGGGTTTTTTTGTTTGTTTGGGTTTGGTTTTTTTAGGAATCTGACAGTCAGGCCAGGACTGAGAAGTTTCAGGGTGCTACAGTTTGCAGTGGTAAACCATTTATCAGCAGTTCTGTCTATCTTTGTCTTTATCTTTTAAGGTTTTGGTTTGTCTATTTAAATGTCAAGGGCAGGAGAGAGGGAGTAGTAAGTGCTTTATTCCGCAGATCTTGACAACCAACGGCTAGAAACCCGGGGAGGGGGAAAAAACCCAAAAAGCCTGAAGTCATCCAGTGTTTCAGTGGAGTTTAAATTGGATATGTTTTCCAGAGTGTAATTTTTCTTCTAGGCTGTAGAGATGTTTCCAGTAGAGGTCCACAATCATTTACGACACTCCTCTAAAAGTCACCCAATCGGCTGTTCTGTAGCTCTCCAACTTTCAATCTATTGCATAGTGCTGTTGTTCCATTGCTGTTATCTAGTACAGAGTATGTAAATTCACACATTTCCTCAGTGAAAAGTTGCTACAGTACGTCGCGGAGCTCCTCTGAGTTTGCATGAGGAGTGCCAAGGTACTTTGCATTTTGTCGTCTTTTCCACAGGACACACAAGATATACAGCTTGTTTAAACCGCCTCTGGTTAAGGTGAATCTTTTTGCTTGCTTCCTGTGTTGATGGGTTTGTTCTAATGCCAGTTCACAAATCTAGCCAATACGACACAGATTTTACTCCAAGTTACCATCGTTCCCTAATCTTAATGTTTACTGCTGCTGAAGATGTAAAAATGAATGGTACTTAACACCTCTCAGATAAATGCAATGAGTCTGAAGACATGTATTGCTGGCTAATTAAAAAGTTGCAAGCAGGCCTGATGAATTCCACAGAAAATAGCTGTCTAACACTTATCAAATCAAAATAGTCTGTGGGGTTTTTTTGTGTGTGTGTTGTTTTGTTTTTTTTTTTTTTTTTTTCCTTTTCTCGGAGTTCCTGTGTGGCTTTTCTACCTGAATATCTCTGATTTAACGTGTCTGGTGAGAACAGAGATAGAGAAAGATTTCATTAAAGTGAATGGAAAACTTACAAACTTTCACCTTTCCTTTCTTGAAATACTTAGAAACTGCATTTTGCCGTGACTGTGGTGGCGTGGGGATTGTATTTCTGAGGTGGGAAAAAAGACTTATGGCAAATAGATTCTCTCCATGCTGGAAAAAGATTTGCAATATTTCACACGCTGCTTAGATTATTTCCCTGTATTTCTAAAATGGGGATTTTTTTTTCCTGTCTACTCCAGGTCTCTGAACAGGTTTAGTTAAACACTGCTCATATCAATATGTAATTTGGATATAGTAGTTGCAATTTTTGATTCCCATTTCTTATGAGTTCCTTGACGAGTACTAAGTAGCTGGGGAATGGTTCTTACAAAATTATACATCGAAAGTAGTGCAGGCGCAATGGAAATATTAATGAACATGATTGTTTTGACACATAAGAATTAGAGCATGTTTAAATATTATACATACTGTATGAACTACTGGCACAAAATTAGAAACACGAGATTTTTTTCTAGCAAATATAGTTCAACTTTAAGTTCTTCTTAGACTTAAAGTCAGTTTACTTAGGTCAGCTTGTGAGGTCTTTTAAAGTTTCTGTATTTCAGATTAAAGGCAGCCAAAGAAACTGCATGTAAGGGTGGTTTGGTGAACTCCAAAGCTTTGTGATGTCTGAATTCTAAAAAACCAGGTTAATCTATCCTAGTTTGCACTACGTTCCGTTTGCATGTTGATAAAATGAAAATTGCAGTTGCTTTTTGGCAGTGTTCAAATTTGCATTTGGCATATTCTATACTTTTGGCATAGTATATAATTTTTGCTCTTTTGACCAGTTATTTATGCAAATAACAGTAGAAATGCAATGCGTTTGTCTGATGTCCTAAAATAAAATGCAGAATTTACAGGGTTATAAAACCATGGGTTAGAAAAGATTTAAAGGATCTTGAGCCAGGGCTGTTTTCAGATGTTTGTATGGGAATGCGTGGGATTTGCAGGATGTTTTATGCTAAGAGCTTTTAAAAGTATTTGTTTAATAATACTGTCTGTTGTGTTTGTTTTTTTTTTTTCCACGTCTTACAAACTGTCCTTGTTTTTAACAGCTAGATACAATCCCAAACTTTTAATGGCCAAATGTGTCCTTCTAGACAGTAGTAAAATATTCAGCTATGACTGGAACAGTCGGTGGGCTGATGAGTATATATCTTTTTCCATTTGGGCTTCATGATGGGATTCTATTTCTTAGCTTTGTTAATGGATGCTCTTGGGTTTTTTTAAGAATAATAGGGTTTGTATGAGATATGGAAATAAGTGCAGGAAAGTTTGTTTTTTTTAGTAGGAAAATAAATATTACTTAAAGGATAACTTTGTTTCAATGACTGAAATTAAGACTAGTGAACACTTGACCTGCTTTTAAAATTACTATTACTTCTTTATAATACAATGCACGGTCTTAGAGTGTCCTGTTGTTGAAAACTGAAAAATCAAATATGATTATCACTCATCTCGCCCTTCCATCCATAGGCACCTTGAAGCAAAAGGTGGCATCTCAGTGTACTGATCAGTTCTTGGATCAGACTGAAATATATAAATTGCTGCTGCATTGAGATCTCTATATTGCAATAAAGTGTAGTTAGTAAAGACATAACATAATAGTAGAAGGTGAGCAAGCAAATAAGGACAAAGATGCAAAATAAGTAATTTAAATTTCTTTAAAATATTATTTTATCGATTTTGTGACTTTTATTTAAGTAAACAAAAATTGTTCATCAAGCACGTATTCCAACATCCATTGATTTCAAGCAACAGAGTGTCCCTTGTATTCTGTGTCAGACAACCTTATTCTAGTGATTGTCACGCGTGGGAGCTATTGGTTCCAATGCCAGATAAAGTAGAACAGGCTGTCAGGATTGCACAGTGGTTCTGCATTTTCTCTGGACTTGGTTCCTGGTCTACTGTTTCTCAAGTTCACATATCTCATATTCTGCTCAAGAATTTTGAGAATTTGCACAGCCAATGGCTAAGATGCTTTCTAATAGCTTGCTTTTCATTACCCAGGTGATTACTCAACCTTTAATAACTTGTTCACCAGTCTTAAAGAATTGTCTTTGGAACCTTTCAAGGAGTCTGATATTCAGCTTTCCTTGGCAGTATTTCACTTGAAGTAACGTGGGAAGAAAAACTTTTATAGTACAAGACTTACTGCTGAAATTTCCTTACGGAGCATTGTACAGTGACAAGGTGATGGTGCCCAGACCCAAAAGTTTGCTGTTGAATTTTTGAAAGCTGTTGACCTGGCATGTTTTCCCCATTGTTGAGCTAGCTCTAATCTGATTAGTATCTGGCATTTTTTTGGCTGTTTGCCATCGCCATAGTGTTCCTAAAAGACTATGTTTTGCCCATTGGAAAAAGAAGATATTAATATTGCTTTAAATTAAACAAAAAAAGGAACACCCCCCCCGACACCCAAACAGAAAAGTACAGTGTCCTGTTTATGTGGAAGTATTAATTTTTCTTTCTTTTTCATATATTTCTCACTCTAGCATCTATATGTAATACACAGAGGTTTATGGTAGTTTGGTTTGTTACTTACATATAAGATAACCAAAGGCACTGATGTTAAGACTAAAGCTGTTTTGGCTTTTGTTTACAATCTTTTTATTAAATCTATTGGCTGTTTGTTTTCAGATTGGTTTTAGCTATTTGCTGTTTTTCCTAAAATGATATTTTGATGCTCTTTTTCCCTCTGCTGTTGCTCCTGATGGTTTGGTATTTATTGGAATGCAGGAATCATGGTGAGGATATTGATCTGTGTTGGTCTTTTTTTTATTTTCTTTCACATGGTCATTTAGATTGAGCCATCTGCTTGCCTAATAGTGGGAATGCTGAAGAAAGACATTTTCTTTTCAGCTCACATATGAATTGTACTTTCAGATAGAGGTTATTCACTTGCAAATACGAAGATTGAACTATGATTCTGTAGCATTATGTATAAAATAATGAAAAATAAATTATGTTATTCCAAAATATTTTCTTTGATGTTGATTCTTTGTCACTTCTCCACTATTGATTCAAACTGTGGCATATGAAGTGCATCTTTTCTGTAATCACTGCTGCTAGTGGGTAAGAAAAAGGACTGTCTTTATTCTACTAATTTTCTCACAGTTAATATCAGAAAAAATGCTTTGATAAATGCCCTCCGTCCAAGGATCTCAAATGCTTCGCAAGATGGTTTTGTAGCATTGTTGCTATGTTGTTGCTATGTATTGTTGATTAGGAGAGAGAGCAGAATGTATCTCCTGGAAAGCTGCCCCATGCTGAGGACTGCACAGTGAGTCCATACAAGAATGCAAATAGAACCTACATAATCTGGCTCCTGGTCTCCCCCTACTTTGGCTAGGTGATTTTTTTTTTTTTTTTAGCAAAATTTATGCATTCAAAATAAAACCTCAAAGCTTCAAAATCTGAAACCAAATGGGAATAAAATATTTTGTGCTCACTCTGACTGAATGATTAAGTGGGAAAATAATGAAGGTAGAAGATGATGTGGCGAATGTGGTTTGGCCTGATCGCCATTATATTCCAAGGTGACTTTTTTTTTTTAATCACTGTGGAAGGCACAGTCACCTGTAAATGACAAAGGGAGGAAGTTTACTCCTTGTAACCTCAACAGGTTCATCTGTGCAGGTATTGGGCATGGACTATCATAATGAGGCATCCAGCAGTTTCTCTAGAGCTAAGTTTGGCAGTTATGAAATAGCAGCAAAGTAGACAGGGCAGAGGTTATTCTACAGGATACTCCTGACTTCTTTCTTCTATAGGCTGGAACATAGTAATTTCCTGGGTTGCTTTGAGAGTCTGAGGTTGGGAAGGCTCTGTTGATATCTTTCTGGAGTAACCCCACTGCCAAGTTCTAGACACCGACTTTGTTGCTGATAATTGACCTCTCAGGAAGGAAGTATTTTCCTTTGAGTGTAGAGGAGACCTGTGCAGTCTCCTAAACTAGATGCCTGTGGTTTGATTGGTATGGATATTAATGCTGTTAATTGAAATCTTTCAGTAGTTTCACTGCTGAACAACATGGGTAAATCTGATTCACATTTATTTTCTACTAACCTGTATCTTTCTAACCTGTTAAGTGTGTCATTCTTCCCCTGTAAAGATGTGTAGTTAGTTTCTAGCCCTGCACTTAGGAAGACTTCTTGGCATGTAGTACGGTTCACTTAATTTTTGTTTTGTGTAACTTTTTAGCCCTCTAGCGTAATGTCTTTCAAACTCTAGATTCCCTTCTGATTTCTCCAGGGGAAAAGGGTGGGAAAAGATGTCTGAAACTCCACTACTGCAAATGCTTCTGCTTATAGTTACTTCTACAAGTAATCCCTTTGAAATCAATAGGGAATATTCCCAGTAGTAAAGTTAAATAGTCTGAAATGTCTTACAGAATAAAGCCTAAGGCTGGGAAACATTACAGAATGCTGTATGACTTCATTATGAAGGGCATCACCACAAAAAAGAAACCCCATGTTAAATAACCACTAATGAACTTAGTACAGTAAGTAATTTTATAAATTATATGATTTTCTCATTTTATACACTATATAAATGTTTTTTTTTTTTTGTTAAGACATCAGCATAAATATTCTAATTTTGAAGTAATGCCTGTTTCAAGTGCACTTATACATGAGAAAATCAAACCTGGCCTTTGATATGTTCTATGCAACGTTCTCCACCCTTACTTATTATCTTCCATGGCTGTTCCCTATCCATGGGTAGTACTTCATTCAGCTCCACTTATGACAATTCCTTCCCAACCCAATTAACAACCAGCTGTTCTAGTGGGTATGTAGCTGTGCTATCTAATAGCCTTTTTTTTTTTTTAATTAAATAAGTGGCAGAGAAGTATTTTACCAGTACTTTTTTTTTTTAAAATCAAATAATGAAGTAAATAAGTAAACTTTGTTTTGCTGAAGTCCTGACTCAGAGCTGCTTTTCAAAGTATAATCAGCAAGGCTAAATCATGTCTGGAAGCACATTTGTAAACTTTAGTACAAACTGCTCCCATATATCTGAAGTTAAGACTTTGGCCTGCTTTTTCACAGCAACAGTACATATTTGATGTACCTTCTTCTTTTGATAACATAAATTTTAAGTAGCCACATCTTTTGGTCTAAATCGTTCTCTTGAGTATTTGGGAGGCTTTGCGTGCTGCTGGGAAGGAAGAAAATTAGCCCAGATTATCAATTAATTTACGTAAAACCGTAAGATGAAAATGCAAGAATCTCTTTCCAAATCCTCAAAGACAGAATCATGACTCAGTATAAACGTCCACATGCAGAGAATGGAGCCTGAAGCGTATGGCTGCGCATACCTTTTTGCCTAGAAAGTACAGCTGCAAAATGCTGATTCCTAACTGATGGAATTCTTTTGTGCAACAACTTGTAGTTTGTGTTTGAGAGGCTGCATATTTTCATTACATAGCTATGTAGGAAACTGGAGAATTTGTAAAGTATAAAGGAAAAAAGTTCTATTCTATTTTTAAATAGTCTTTTCTATATTGCATAGTCGACAGCCTATAGAAATATAATATTACAAAACTAAGGTGGCAGATATGTATGAATATCATTAAATACAATTTTATAATGAAAATTTTGTCTTATGAAGGTGAAACTTTCAGATCATATTAGAATTCTAAATTTTTTATGCATAGCAATCCAATGACCTCTCCATATTGCCACATAAAGTATAGATTTAAAGTTAAATGATCCAGTCAGTCATTTAGCATTTTCTTAGGGTCATCTTTTGCCAGTAACTGCAGATGTTTACATATGGTTCTCTTGTTTCTGTGTTGGTATTATTTACATTTTAAGAATTGAAGAAAGAATGACACTTTTAAAAACTGTTTTTAATAGCCTTTGTTTATTGTTAATACGTAGTGTTCCAGGCTCTTGCTCTAATGATTTTTTTCACACTGCATTGATAATTAAATTCATTCATTTTCCTGGCTGCACAATTCTTTTAAATAAAAAGTTATGGGTAATAATACCTATTATGTTGAAAGTAAAGAGGAGAAAAGGGCAGATGTGCAGCTTTTAGTTCAAGGGGAACCAGTGGATTTTGCAAGTTACAGGTTTAAATAAAATCAGAAATCGAGTCCTTCAATTTCCACTATAGTAATGGTAGATCTTGAAGTATTGTTTTGTTTTTCTCATGCTATCATGCATGCAATATTTTTCCAATAAAACAGGAGCTGCAGATATGTGAAGTGTGATCCATTTCAGGAAATTTATTAATAGTAATTTTAGTAATGATACTAAGTGTTGGTCCTCTTAGATGACTGGAGACTTTGCATGTTGCTATCTCCTAACGTACACATGGTAGCAGTAATCCTCTTCACACCCTTCTACTCCCCTCCCCTTAAAGTGATTTAATGTCAATAAGTGGAAAATCTTATGAACTTGTGAAACTTTGTGATGATATAAGATGCGTTCACTCCATTCTGATCTTATTTATTTGCTTATACAGCCTCTGCAATTTTTATCTATTTCATGAGATTTTAGGTTTTGCAATTTTTAAATCATGCAAAAGGGATTTAATACTTAAGTATTAAAAGAGAAGACAGTCTTAGCCTCATATTTTTTTTTGTTGTGTTTACAGAACTCAAGAGCAAAAAACATTATGTCCGTTTGGCCAAATATGTGGTTGAATTGTATTTTGAAAAAAGGTCAACGTAAATGAGTAAGAATTTATATAATTTAAAAAACATAATCTAGTTTTGTAAAATTCTTTTATAAGATGGAATATCACCAGTTTGCAAAAGCAATTCACAGAAAAATTTGAAATAGTGATAAATAAAATGCTTGAATGAAAGTGAGAGAAATCTAGATCAATTGGTAAGTATCTCAACTCAGACTCTTTTGGACTCAGTTTGATGTAATTTTCTTGATTCTTGACTACCCCTGAGGACATAGTCCTTGAAAGAGTGAGCATCTATTCCTCTGAAGTAGCTCTTTTTCTAAATACTCTGAGGTACAACTTTCCTTCTGGTTTTTTTTTTTTTTTTTTCCTCCTTTCTGTCTGTCTAACTTTTGCATTTTATTTGTATTTCTTGATAGGTTCTCAGTGTAAATGAGTTCTGTTCCAAGGTTAATAGGACTGGTAGAATCCTCTACTCATTGGAGTAGAGTATTGAGGAGGCCCTTGGTGGAGTTTCACCGTTAAAAGTCTGTTTAGAGATCTTCCTTTCTACCTCCATTCTTGCAGGTGTGTGGAAGGTATGAATGATAACACAACCACAAGTCTTTATCCCACTTGCCTCACTTGTTGGAGGGCTGATGATATAACTTCCTCCCAGCACTGTGTTCCATCAGCTTTAGGTGTTGAATATCAATGATGAAAATGTGCTCAGGCTGAATACTGCTACCCAGCCATCTCATTTTACAATGGTATAATAATATGATGTACCAGTTAGAGAGTAAAGATTTAAAGTTTCCATTATTCCATGAGTTGAGAATGTTTTCTTCCTGACATTTTCTTACTTAAAATGCATCTACTACTTGTATTATCTTCAGTAATTCTTACCAGGCATCTCATAACTTTTCATACGTGTCTGTAATTAGTGTGGATGTTTCTGCCTTGGGTATCCTTATTTCTGAAACTTGTTAAGAACAAATGAGTGACTTAAAGGCTATCTGAGCAATAATCGCTGATCCCCAAGTTGAACACCATAAGACCTGTACCAGTGTCAAGTGCCAACACTGATGTATTTGAAAAGGCAAAGACTCAGATGCCGTATCAGACACTTCTCCTGTACTAAGGAACAGGATACCTGTATGTTCTCCCTACTGTCTAAGGTCCATCACAGAGGGAGTCAGGAGGGAGTCCAGATAATCTTTTTAACTCATCTGCTCATACGTTCTGGTATTATGATCTCCTGTCTCAATTATTTCTGCTAGACATGCCGGAGTGTTTCTTTCAGAGATAAAGACAAGGGTGTTACATTCAGCTCCTGCCTCTGCTCATGTGTTGGTGTAGATAATGAACTCCCAGATGCTGAATCTTTGAGTTTGTCAGAAGTTGTTAGTCAAATCCTATAGGAGTACTGAAAGCATTCCTCATGGAAGTCTGGAATCAAAGTAGGTTTGAATCAGCATCATCAAGTTGGATGTGTGGTTCCTGTTTGGGCCGACTTCTAATGAAAAGCTTATGAAGTAAAGAGTCAGTCAGAAACGGAAAGGGCAAATAAGAGGAACTAGTTTCAAAAACGCCAAAGAATCAAACCCGGAAAAACTTCAGCTAATTTTAAATAAAGATATTGCAGTGGAACTCAGATTGTTAAGTAGTCTGATATTGAACAGTTCTGTTAATTGTGGCAAAAAGACTTTTCTAAATGATACGTTGCAAGTGAACTGAAGTGAATGTCTCCTTGAAACTCTGTGGGGAATTTGACTTCTTGGGTAATTCTAACAGGGAATTTGACCTCTTTGTCACAAAAGACTGACTGTCTTGTCGCAGTTCCAAGCATGCTTGAATTTCGTCTGAAATCTCTATATGAACAGTTTAATTTTGTAACTGCATATTTGTACTTAGAAGAGTGAGAAAGCTGAAAATCACATTTCATTACTGATTGTGTTTGTTTTTCTAATGGCTGAAATTGGTACGTACTTTTATAGGGTCATTGTCCTGGGAATTTCCTTAATGATATTTTATAAGAAAGTGATCTTAATGCACAAATTTGGTAACAATTGAGGAAAAGTGAGCATATGCTTTGCAGTGAGAGGTATCTGCTGGCTGCCTGAGCATAATCCGCACTCCTCCAATGAACTGCTGAGATCAGACTAATGTGGAGGGCAAACTTGTTGCATCTAGACCGTGTGTGTATAGATGCTTGTTTCAAACTGTAGTTTACTACTTTTTAAGGAATTACTAATGCTTTTAATACAGTTGCCAAATACCTGCTAGTGAACCTTTTGATTCTTGTGAAGATATGGGGAGGTATGTATTCCCCCCTGCACCCTTTCCTGTAAATAATGTTCATACAGTCTGAAAAGCTTGTCTGATCTAAAATTACAACGTCACATTGTGGAATGTGAACAATTAAACGTTGCTGTGTTTTCTGGAAGGTGAGAACCAATTACTTGCTGCCTCCCACGTCATATGCATGGATGGGAGGGAAAGTCTTAATACAGCAGTTGAAGGTCTCTCCTATCACGTGCAATTTTCTTGATAGAAAGAGCTTGGGGTGCCCCCACTTTCTTGCCCCCTTACATAGTTAAAGGTCTTTTTGGGGTCTGACATTGGCTTCTGTTGAGTGGAAAGTCTCAGGGGCCTCTAGTGCCTTGTGCAGTAAGCCCTGCAGCTGTCTGCCTGTGAGCCTCTGTAACATTGATAGAGATACCATTCTGCAGCCTTAGCTTTCCTCTCGGCCTGCAGGAGACGCCCTGCCTTTCAGGGTGATTTCCATTGAAAAACAGTAAGTTCCTTTAACAAAAAGAAGTCTATTCCCATTTTGCAGGGTTTGTAAAATCTGAAGTACCAGGACTGTATATCACACTTGCAAAAATTCTTATAAAACCCTCTGTAAGTTTGCTTTGCAGAAATGTATTGAGGTTTAAAGAAAAAGGGAACATACTGGAGGATCCTTTGTGGATTTAACATAACTTAGTACATTTTCCAGGCTGAAATTTGATTTTATATTACAATACACTTGTGAAAACACAATTTTGATATTCAGGGTTGTGTCTGTCTTAATAACTAGTGATTTCCCCATCTTCCTCAACAAAGAGAAATAAGAAACAAGAAGAAATTATCCAGTTGGTGGTAAAATCACAGTGCAGGCATACTTATGAGAAGAGAATTACTACAAGTCTTGTTTCTTTGATGAGGGGATTTTGTAGATTAGCTTATTTTTGTACTCTTGCAACAGAAACATGCAGAGAAAACTCTATACTGCATCCTTTCTGCATTAATAAAGAACCATTCTGCATGTTTTTGGTTCTAATCACTTATGCAGACAAAGGTGATTCTAGTAAGGAAGGTGTTCATTTTGATGGTATTTGTGTAACTATGACTGCAGGTGAGAGATCTGTATTCTGTGCCAAGTGCTATCTTTTTCTAATATTTCTAGTATTTGATCTGTGTTCAAGGAACTTGGTGTTTCAGTGTATCTCTTGCTTCACAATTTCTCAACTTTTCTTTGTGAGCAATGAATGTCAGTAAAAAGGGCAAAACTATCCCCCAGCAAATTAACCTACTTAAATCTGGAAGATATGTGGCAACGTTATACTTCCTCATATCTAAGAGTCTTTTTGCAAAAGTTAAAGAAATAATATATTAATTTGCTTTATGTTGGTGTAATGCACTATTTTGAAGAAGAATGTATCAAATTCCTCTAATGTAAAGTATCTGGCTAATAGGCAGTTAAAATTATTATTCCATCAAAATATATTACCAGTTAGCAGTTCATGATTAGCATCACATGGTTTATACTCAAAGTTTATGCTTATGTATTTTTTTAAATGCTAAGTTGTTACTTTTTTCAGCCTTAGAAATATTGTGAGTATGATTAGCAGGAAGATAAACGTTCTTTGTCTAAGAACCAACTGATTGTTGGTAATATGAAAAAGTCTTATCCTTTACCTTTATAATTCTAATAAAGAAAATTTATTAATACAATTGATAGCTGAATTCGTCCAATGAATATATTTCACTTACATGCATGCTGTTGCAAAAATACAGCTTCAGCTATTTCAGAAGGCTTTAGAAATAAATTCTCTTCCCCAGTTTTGCATGATTTTTATAAAATTAACTGAAAGGAATTTCTGGTTGAAAACAGTACTTTGTCATGTTATATACAACACATGTCTAGCAAATTTATAAATCTAGTGTTCATTTGAGTAAAGTTCCAAATCTCAATGAATGACTTAGCATTATCATCAATTTCCCACAGGTGCAGCTGTGGAAATCAGTGACTTCAGTCAAAAGCCTCTGTCAAGTTTCACTGCACTGTCATTTTTTTACATTCAGGTTTTGCTGAAATTAACAATAACAACAACAAAAAAAGACGAAAAAAAAAGACAATTCTGCAAATGTCTTTACATCACTTCTACCTTTGGGTGGTGCTTTTGAGCAGTGCTGCGCTGTTGTTTCTGTTCGAAGAATTTAACAGCATTCATATTTTTACACTTTATACTAACACAATATTTCTTTCGTGATATTATGGAGTTAAAATTGCACTGTGTGTTTTAACACACATTACAACAACCTCTTAAGGCAAAAAAGTAAATTCATGCAAATGAGTTATGGAAAGTGAAAAGATTTGTGCTGCTTCATTCATTGCAGAAATAGTTATTGGGAAACGGGCATTTTCCTTTTGTGGGCTCTGCTTACTGTATCTCATGCAATTGGTCCATTGATAATAGTTATCTTTTGAATACCAATCTTAAAAGGAATTATAAAAGGATATGAAGAAAGAAGATATGGTTGATATAGCTTGCTTTTAATTATTTACTTTGTTTCACTTGCGTCTTTAAAATATTGTTGATACAGCTCATTCATGTTTCTTTCCTAGTATCTGAAAATTAGAATAAATAAGAAACTTTGTATTACTGAGTTAGTGGTACATTTCCTAGTTTTATAGTATTTCATCTGTCACTGGCTTTCTAGGGTCTTCCTATATAACACTGCAATTAAA